>NW_015112649.1:369187-376208 GCF_001443285.1 Poecilia latipinna | reverse complement strand
GGGAAAGCAACGGTCGATTATATTATTTTAATTTTTTGTGGGAGGGGGGGGGGGGGGTAAGGGAAATTTTATAACTTTTTTAAAAATATAGTTAAATATAAACATCTGTGACAAATGTTTGCTTTTGGGAATTGTACTGTTTTCATTCTGAGGGAAACTATTCTAAACTAGCAAAGTCCAGACGGATGTCTGATGCCTTTGGTTGTCTGATTCCTATAATAATAATAACTGTAAACTTTTTGATGGAGACTTTTTCTGGGGATTTCTTTGCATTCCCCTTTTTGCCGTTTGAGGACATTCCTGAGGGGAAGCTTGTGTTTACGGCTGGACATTTTTGAAATCCGATTTAGCTTGTTCCAAAAATGTCTTTGGAGTTGAATTTGGGTGACTATGCTGAGCTTCATGTTGCTGTTCAGTTTTCCTGCTATCTACTGAAAGTCTCTCTTTCCCTTTTTTAATTATCCTGACTGAATGTTGTGTAGAATAAATTTTCCTTTAAAATAACTTCATGCCAGTCTTTCTTTCTGAATTCATATTTTAATGAATTTCAGAAAATGCCCAGTTTGAATCGTCTTCATTCAGTAATAGCATCTGCTCTACAGAGTGTGGTGTCTGGCATCCCATTTCATGCTCCTTGCTTCTCTTTGTGTTTCTGCCACAGGAAGCAAGGTCTCCGTCTGTCTAAGGCCGAGGCATGGGGGCGTTTCTGGACAAACCCAAAACAGAGAAACACAACTCGCATGGCGAGGGGAACGGACTGCGCTTCGGGTTGAGCTCCATGCAGGGCTGGCGGGTGGAGATGGAGGACGCTCACACGGCTGTGCTGGGACTTCAGGCTCCCGGCATGACCGACTGGTCTTTCTTCGCCGTGTACGACGGCCACGCTGGATCCAGGGTTGCCACCTACTGCTCAAAGCACCTTCTCGAACACATAATCACTGCGAGCCTCGGCGCTGGCAGCAAGCAAGGCTCGCAAGTCGGACCAGACGGTTGCGGCTCCGACTCTCAAGCTCTTCCTCCTCCCGCTGTGGAGGCCGTGAAAGCCGGTATCCGCACGGGTTTCCTGAGGATCGACGAGCACATGCGCAGCTTCTCCGACCTCCGGAACGGCATGGACCGCAGCGGCTCAACGGCGGTGGGGATTCTCCTGTCGCCAGAGCACTTTTTCTTTATTAACTGCGGGGATTCCCGAGCCGTCCTGTACCGCAACTCGCAGGTGTGCTTCTCCACGCTCGACCACAAGCCTTGCAACCCGCGCGAGAGGGAGCGCATCCAGAACGCAGGAGGCTCAGTGATGATCCAGAGAGTTAACGGGTCCCTGGCGGTCTCGAGAGCCTTGGGGGACTATGATTACAAGTGTGTGGATGGCAAGGGCCCAACGGAGCAGCTGGTTAGCCCTGAACCGGAAGTGTACGTGATGGTTCGGGCGCCGGAACAAGATCAGTTCATTATTCTGGCTTGTGACGGCATCTGGGATGTCATGTCCAATGAGGAATTGTGTGAATTTGTGAAATCTAGACTGGAGGTGTGTGATGACCTGGAGAGAGTCTGTAATGAAGTGGTGGATACCTGCCTGCACAAGGTACGTGGACTTTTGTTTCACTTTCAGCACGGGCTTGATGGGGTGTGAGTCTTTAAACTATTGAGCATCAATAGAAATCCACTAAATAGATGCGAGTCTAGTGGTTATATGCGGCCACATTGTTTATGAATGTGGTTTTGATTATGATACAAGCCGATGCATGATACTGGGCTCACAAGAAAATGAGCTTTAGAGAATGTTTTTGGATGGAAATGTGTGTACATACAGTAAAGGTTTGGCAATGAGACCCTGTTAAAGATTACAATCAGTTTGACTGGTCCACATTTTCATATTTATGCCCAATTATAAGGTTGTGTTTGTGTCAGGCAGGACAGCAAATCTCTCACTTTGTATATTCACTAAAACAGTAAAGGTTTCATTAATCTCCTGTTGTGATCGTCAGTCCACACTATTTAAGAAAACTATTAAATGCACCCGTAGCTTTTCTTTCCCTCTTGCAGCAGAAAGCAGCCACACAGTTTACAGGATTTTTGTAGCTGAATGTTGTCGGTCATTTCAGAGAGCTGGGTAGGAGTTGGGAGTTGCATTTACTTTGCAAGAAGCAATTCATCCTGACAGCAACTTGATAACGCTTCACAAGACTCTTTGCTTTGACAAGAAATATATCATGGATGCATCATAGGATCTTAAATCCTTACTTACAAACCCTTTACATCTTGTCTATTCTCTATCTTGTTCAATCAGGTTCCCAGAATCCTGCCAGATGATGTTTAAAAGCAGCAGATGTTTCTTCACTTTTAAAGTAACTTCGTGTTTCAACTCAAGAATGACTTCCTTTCTTACTTTAAAATTGGTTTCTGATATAAATACAACAGGTGGCGTATCTTGTCCTTCTCAATCGGCTTTTCGTCATTCTTTTCATTTTTGCTGGTACCTACTTGCTCACACTTCTTCACCTCTTCTCTCTTGCTCTGGACCATTGACTGAAAGTACTTAAAATCCCTTCAACTTTACTTGTACCATTTCCTTCTGCGGTGAACGTTTCTCTGAAGAAACGATTTGGTACTACAATAAGAAAGTTCTCTAAACGAAGACAAGTCTGAACACTGCTACAGGACTAGATCAGACGCAAAACGTGGCCTCCAAAATAAAAGCTTCTTCTTCAAACTAAAAGCAGCTCTGGCTCTCAAGTTAACAATTAACGATGTTGGAAATACCTGAAGGGCTTTGTGCTCTGTGTCATCGGGCTTTTTCTTAATGTGCTCAATATTAATTCAGTGTTTTGTTTCCCTTCCTCCTGTCATCCATCTAGGGAAGTCGAGATAACATGAGTATTGTCTTAGTGTGTTTGCCCAATGCTCCCAAAGTATCCGAGGAAGCTGTGAGGAGAGAAGCTGAGGTCAACAAATATCTGGAGGCTCGAGTGGAAGGTAAAAGCTGAGAGCTAATTTCTTCTAGTTGTTTATCTAAGGTGGAAACATCATGGGAACGTGGAATGATGAAAGCTTTAACTTTATTCTCCATTTTCAGAGGTTTGCCGTAAAATGGTTTATTTGTAGACCACAGCTTTTGGGAATAATGGAGCATTTTGTTTTCTTCTGAAGATGATCTTATTTTAAACATTTGTTTTTATATATTATGGATGTTCCAACTGAATTACATCTTGTTCATATTAAAAAAATGATACTTTAAAGCTTGTTTTTCCATTTCAGGAACCATCTCCCTCCTTTATTCCCTTCTCTTCTTGTCCATTTCCCTCCTTGTCTTGTCCTGTGTTGTTTGGATGAATTCCCTGATCTGTCTCTGTTCTGTATGCTGTTTTCTAATCCCCCCTCCTTATATTCCTTCCTGATTCATGAGACATTTTGCTCAAAGTGTAGCCCTTTCCTGTAAGATGTTATTCCTAGCTGATAATTCCTATAAAACCTGACCTTATCAGCTTGTTTCCTTTCTCTCTCTGCCTCACAGAATGAATTATAAAGGCGTTTAGTTTAATGCTCAAGATACACTTGAAAATACCGTAGCTTGTACGTAGCTCGCCACAAATGGTGACTTTTACTTGATATAAGAAACTTTTGGTCCAGGTGAGACAGAGTATACATGTTTGGCTCAGGCTATTGTCTAATTTGTGGAGAACAAAGAAGAGAGGGAGTAGAAGGGGAGAGGACAGACTGAGAGGAATGCTCTGGCTGAACATCAACCTGGCTTCACGCCACTCAGCTCAGCTGCGAGCCTCTTGCTGTCACCGTGTCTCGTTCAGACACTTGTTTTCAAAAAAAAAAAAAAAAACTTGTACGGTTTCCATCCTCCAATAAACCCCTTCTCCTCAACTCTTTTTCTTTCCACTGACGGTCTTGGCAATAATAAGCGTTGTGTAACAGCAGTTCTGCTGTCCTGTTTAGAAATGCTGTCTCGGCCCCTAGACGAGGCTTTTCCGGATCTGGTGATGGTGATGAGGAACCTGGCCTCCGACAGCGGGATGCCCCCTCTGCCACCTGGGGGCGGACTCGCTAGCAAGTAAATGCTGCCACCTTTTATGACATGTTCCTCTTGTCTTCATGATGCCGTTTGTTCACTGATTTTCTCTAATATAATAGGTGGTAGGGACACTATGTTTTTGTGTTAAAAAATGTTAAAAGTTACAAAAATTTGTAGGTGCACAAGTCGGCATCATAATTTGGAAATAATATCATGTGAGGCCAGCGGGCAGGTGCAGGGACAGCCCTCATGCCCAGTTCAGTTTCTTCAACTACAAACCTAGCTTAATCTATCTTTACTGTCACTGTTACTTGACAAAGAAAAATATATTTAAAATAAAACACTTCGCCTGGTGTTGGGCAAAGTAAAGCCTGGTGGCCCGCCAGGCTTATAATACACTGGGGGAAACCCTGATAGAGCATTATGCGTTTCACTGGGATTTTATTGACATTGCCCTTAATGCTCCTAAAATTAGTTATAATAATATTTGCCTGTTATGTTACCAACATGTATCCTCTTTCACTGTTGCCAGTATTTTCTGTTTGTCTTTCATGCCCTCCATGTTAACTTTGAGTTCCCTGAACTGTTAAACTCTCAACATATTCAACCTTGTTTGTGTTCTTCCTGCAGACGCAGTGTTATCGAAGCAGTATACAACCGTCTGAATCCTTACAAGGAGGAAGATGGAGTAAGTGTCTATAAATGACCTTTGGCCTCTGACCTGTATTTAAAAACACTAAACCAACACTGTCCTGACATTTTGAGGCTATGTAATGTAGTTTTGATAACATCTCTATTAATTTCTGTGGACTGGGAAGTTGTCCTTCATCAAGAGTCTCATTGGTTTACAGACAGCTGCTGCTCATGATGTGTATTCTAGGTTTTACTTTAAACCTTATGATATTCCTGATGTCTCTTTCTTCACTTGCTGCTGTAAATGACCAAGACGAATTCAAAGCATTACTTGGTTTATTCTATACGTTTGACTTTTTTACTTTTTCCATTCCCAACATCTGTCACAGTGAACTTAAAGTCTGTAGTCCTTGGAAATAAAGTTTTAATTTACTTGTTTCACAAAAATCCAACTCAATTAATAGAAATTTTTGAACTCTTATTTTCTGTGTTTCACTGACTGTGCCGTCCCACATACGGAGCAAAGTGTTTCAAAAGGTTAAAAACTGTAGGACTTTTTTCTAACTAGCTAAGGTAAATGAAGGTCTCGACACAGCACAACAAGGAAGTTGTTTGAAAATGTAGTTTTATGATTAAAATGTTGCAGAATTTCATGCTTTAAATCATAACTTCAAACATAAACATTTGTCTACTCTTGATATTTCTTCCACTATGGTGAAAAAAATATTTATAACTTGAGAAGAAAAAAATCTAAGATACACTTTTAGTTCAAATAATTGAATTTAAATTGGTAATTGTAGCTCCTCCAACACATCCCAGCTACATTTCTGGATAAACGGTTAGCAGGCTAAGCTAGCATCTTGTCATGGTTGTGATAAATGCTGCTGTCAGTGTTTGAACTCCAAGTGATGTTATGTGTTTAGTGGATTCTTCCATGTGTGTCTATCTGATTATAATTAACATCAAAAAGGGATTGTGTGTGTGTTTGTGTGTGTGTGGCAGTAGCTTTCACTAGGGCTTTCAACCATTGATTTGAGGAGGAAAATTATCATCTTTGACAGCTTCTTATCTTTTTACACTTTAAAAGTTTTACCTTTTCAACATACTAAAAACAAAACAGAGGTATTCCATATAGGTATATTACTGATGCACACTTATATGCACTCTAAAGTGAAGATGAGCTTTTTAAAACAGTAAAATTGGTTCCAACTCTACTGTTCTGCATACACACTTTCTAGTTACACACACAAAACTGTCCATCCTCTGAGCTTTGTCACGTTTCATCAACTTGCAACCACAAACTTTGTTGGGCTTCAATTTTTTTCTTTTTATTTGTGACAGACACACTTTACAAATATGCACCGCTTTGTGTTGATCTACTGCAGAAAATCCACGCATAATGCAACTAAATTTTGCGGGTATGCTTTGGCAACATGTGGGAAAAGTCCCAAGAGGTGTGAATTTGTTTTTAGCAAGAAAACGCGTATAAAGACGCCAACAAGGGAAGCATCAACATGTCTAACTGTGTGTTCACCCTCTGATTAATGCAGCCCTCCTGTTTCATTTGGTAAGTGATCACATATATAAGTGTTGAACCCCAACCCACCCCTGCCCTCCTTCCAAAACCTCATGCATACACACACACACACACACACACATTCTTACAGGCATGTATAGTGGTGACCTGCAGAGCATACTCTCCCTCTGTCACGCCTCCATCAGTCTATATACGTCCCCTTCTGGTCTACTTTCCAGCATGTAGAGCTCCATTTAGACTTTAAGGAGTGTGTGTGTGTAAGTGTAAATGAACGATGAGGTGTTTCTGGTCCTGTCTGTCCCCCTCTCTCTCGCATCACAGGCACACAAACACGCATGCACCAGCCCCACACGCATGCATTACTGTCTCACTTGACGTCTCAGCAGCCGCACGCAAGCAAATAACAATCTGTCTCTGTGCCACGCCCCCCGCAAGAAGAGAAAGCTACAGAAACATGTCGGCAAATTAATTTAGTTTTGCATCAAAGGATCTACAAACCTGAGGCTAGAGTGTGTTGGTGTTGTAACTTTATTTTTTTGTCTGTGTTCATGGTATAAAAATCTTCCCTCGAAAACTCGGGTCGGGAACCGAAACTTGTTGACGTGACGTTAAATTAACAGAGTATTTTCTTTCGCTCTCATCTCTCCCTCTTTTCTGTTTTTTTTTTTTCCTTTCCTCGCTCTACCTTTCCTGGCTGTCCTCTTGCAGAGTGGAGCAGATCTGGAGTGCCACTGGTAGCTGTCCAGCACAAACGCCTGATCCAAAAAAAAAAAAAAAAAAACTAAAAAAAAAAAAAAATCTCCACAGGACCACTATTCCACATGAGACTG
>NW_015112649.1:331227-366093 GCF_001443285.1 Poecilia latipinna | reverse complement strand
CCCCTGGGAACCGCCCACCCAAAACCCCGGACCAAAAAAAAAAAAAAAAAAACTAAAAAAAAAAAAAAATCTCCACAGGACCACTATTCCACATGAGACTGCATCCTAACTCATCTTTTAATTTTTCATCTGAGAGAATAATCATTATAATCCTCATTCAACATGGAGGACTGCAAATGGATTAGGATGCTTTTTTTTGTAAACTAGCAAACTGCACTACAGACATACACTTACAATACAAAATCAAGTAGAAAGACAACAAAGCACAGTTGGTTTTTTTTAAATTTTGGTTTCATTTTGTTGGTTTCGTTGTGGATTGACAGAGACATGGGAGCAGCTCTGCTCTGACGGCTTTGGGACTTTATGGTGCCTTGCAGAGACACGAGAGAAGAAGAGGGGACCTCACAACTCCACCGGCGGCACGCCATTACAGAAAACCAGCCGCTCACACGTCTGTATACGACTGAGAACGCTTCAGTGGTGTTTTTGTGGCATTATTTGTTTTCGACGCGTTTTTATCTCTTCTGACTGAGAGCTTATCGACCACACAACTCCGCAACCACCACATTTGCCACCACGCCGTACGGGGAAGTTGTGTGTGCTTACTCCAATGTAACTGTCATGAAACTCCAACATCATCATCCAAAGACTTCTGGGTAAAAGTCCTCCAAACGGGTCTCGACAGTGGATCACCCGAGGCTCCACACGATAACACGAGAGTGTGTGTGCGCGGGTGTGTGTTGCCGTCTTGGTTTGAACTTTGGCTCCTGAAACGGGTGGGTATGCTTCTCCACACGTGAACTCCAGTGTGACTCTTCTTGCACGTTTTTGCTCACTGTCTCCACTTTCTCCTACTAAAGATGCAACAGTTGATCATTTCCCTCCTTCTGCTACTTCTCTTTGCTTCCTGTCTTCTCCGGTAACAGTCTGCAGTGCATTGGTAAACCAGAATCATAAGCTTTAGAGCCTGCTCTTCTTTAAAGGAATAGAGATAGAGATTATATATAACATTCATATATATATAAAGATATATATATTTTGATTTTTTTTGTTGTTGCTTTGGTTGCATTTCCTACCCTGGTATTCATTGTGGCCTAATATGTTTTTGATCATTTGTGTGTGTGTGTGTGTGTGTGTGTTTAAGCTTAGATATATCGATAAAAGAACAGAAACATTAAGATTAGGAATGCACAGGTGTTGCTCCAACACAGAAGCCTTCCAACGAAAGGATTTGGAGATGAAGACATTCCAGTTTCACCTTCTTCCTCTTTGCCTTTTTATCCATAACTCATAGGCAAACACACACACACACACACACACACACTCCTACTCATGCTACAACTTGCCTTTTTTTCCATCTCTTAAATAACTTCTTTGGAGGAAAAAGAAAACAGCCTTTTTGTTTTACCTTGTCAGTTTTTTTTCTTTAATTTTTATGTGATGTTTTTTCTTTTTGAGGGAATTAAATGAGTTGTGATTCTGTTGCTCATGGATCAATGAAACCTAAAGAGGAACAGGTTCGTTAGTGATCGACGTAATGGAGCCTGTATGGACTTGGGAGTCATATATTTTTATTAAAGCTAACTTGGACGGATGTGTTCCAGAACCAAAATTGAAGTAATGCATCTTCGTTTTTTAGTTTTTCTTTAAACAAATCTGTGCATAAACAAATGCGCTGAGCTAATTTTCTCTGAACGGATGCAAAAGCTTCAAAGAAGTACATTTCTCAATTTAAAAGCAAATGGTTCTTTTTGCAGCGGCAGTATTTGGACGGGACTGGGCTGGTTAATGCAACTGTGGTACTCTTTACTCTCGGTGCCATATGACAAACAGGTACTTGAATGTTTTAGTTCTTTTGCAGTTGTTTGCAATGATTACTTTGTTTGGACCAGGAGGAGCTTCATTTATTGTGGTGGGAAGCAACAGGCTGGAGGGGATAATGTGGGCATGTTCACTGTGGGGGGGAACACAATGCTGACGAGGAAATGTATGAAAAGTTAAAGCGGAAGAATCTTTAGGGAACAAAGGCGACTGTTTTGATCAAACCAAATTATATTCGGTTTCCATCAGTAATTTGTAATTCACTGGCTGTGTAGACTCTAGTTGATGATCATAATCTATTCCTAGTTTTTAACATTGTGTAAACTCTTTCCACGTTGAACAGTCTAAAGGCTTCTACATCAGACACTGTGCTCTGAGGAATTAAAAATCTGAATGGAGGGAGAGATGTTTTTTTTTTTTTTTCCTGAATGTGATTCCTGATTACTCACGTTTTATTTTTTTTTTTCTACTGCGGCTTCTCATTCACTTTGCTTCCTTTTTTAAAAATTATTATTTAAACTGTTTAATCATTCTAGTTGTTGAAAGTATGAGAACTGTCACGGGAGCCGGCGGCGTTTCTGGATATTAAGTAATGTCTGGATTATTTTTCACTGACTTGTTGCTACTATTTGCGTAAAGAGAGTTAAGCCACGGTTTTAGGAAATCTTGGTTCATCAAATGCTGCAAACGGGAGTCAAGAATGTGGAGAGATGTGAACACAGGAGTAAACTATTATCAGGCTTTTAGGAGAAAAATGACTGCTTATGTCTTTGTTCAGCCCACTATGTTCATTTATAGTTAACATTTGTGTAACCGCAACGGTAACTTCCAGATTACCCTTTTTCTTTTTGTGTTTTAGTTCACATTATGGCTTTTACTTTAAGGCTGATTTGAAGAAACTTTGACCTTTGAGATGATTAAAGAAGGGCCAGTTTGAGGGTTTTTTTTGCCACGCCTTTTTTTCCCCCCCTCTACTGATTTATTGCTGTTAAGTTTACAAACCGTAACCAATAAAAGATGGATTTATGTTAAAACTGCTGTTTGTGGTGTGATGTTAGTGGGAGCTTCCTGTGGTTAGTTATTGCATATTGTATTCAAACAGTAATTTACCTGAAGAGGTATGCATCGGTTTACATTAGTAAACAGATTTTTGCAATTGTGCACCAATTGCACTTTTTGACCCTGGTCTGGTGCATTGCACATGCTTGCTAGGATAATATACTGATGACATTGTTATTGTCGGATTGAAAATAACTGCTCAGCAAGAGACTACAATTTCATGTTGGAAACTGAAGTTGATCTGGTGATCTTGGGTATTGCACATTACTAGTAAGTCATCAGCGTAACGCCTGAACTGGAAAAGACTTGAGAATAAACATCCAAATTTCTTTAGACATGAAATAACTTTCATGATCTCAGTTCAGAGTAAAAATCAGCAACAGTGTATACTAATGAAACCAGATGTTTACACTGTTTTAAAACATTTTTTATGTTTGCCTGTGTGAATTTGGACACATTAGTAGGGTGTCCTTCGACAGGGACAACTTTTTAAAAATTATTTAAACTATCAATTATACAAAAATATTTTTTGGGGAATCAGGCACATTTGGCTCTGTATATTTTTCTCCAATAGTTGGTCTTAAAAAATTATTTTTGCATCTTCCTAAAGATGAATCGGCTAAACACGGAGCCGATTCATCAAGATACTTATAAAGTAATAATGTAAACAGTGGTTGCAAGAGTTGGGCCAGGACAAGACGGTGGGGGCAACATGTTAGGAACAAAACATAAAACTCATAAATGCCACCAAGTCTCACAGAAAAGTTGGTTCTGGATGATTAGTTGTTTCTTTGCCTCCTACAGTTGAGCATAATTTTATAATCATTCAAAATTTATGAAAGCTGGCAGCAGGTGAAGGCATTTTGTTTTGAAGAAAAAATGTTATCTGGCTGTAGAGCATGAACATCACGAACATTTTTAATGTAATAAGTTTTCAAATCGCTGACGATGCTGAACATACAAGCTGGGTGTCCTTCATGCAGCACACCCAGCCCACTCTGCACCAAGATAAGAAAAGCTAATCTGTAACCAGTTCTATGAGCTCTCCGGTTTCCACGGTGTTCCCCCACATTCCACAGGTGGCACTGAGGCAGCCTGAGCTCCATCTGCCTCTCCTACCTTCCCACAGCGTCCTCGCACTTAGTTTCAAAGTTATTTATTTTTTTTAATTCTTCTTGAATTAACAGAAATATCTAGATGAGTTTAAAAAAGAACAGCGGTCAAATGGAGCTGGAGGAAACCATCAGAAACCCGGGTTTTAAGGACGCAGACGACGGCGGGTCGGCGGCGGACACCTCCAGCTCGGGCACCGGGGAGCGGCGCGACTCCACCGCGGTGAAGCTGGACGCGGCTGCGGAGGAGTACACGCAGCTCAAACCGTACGCCGGGATGCCCAAGGAGGTGCTGCTGCTGCACTCCTCCCGGGCTCGGTACCGGGTGCCCAGAGAGGTCCTGTTCTGGCTGGTAGTGTGCTGCACCCTGGCGCTGGTGGCGGTCACCATCACCATCATCGCGTTGTCCCCGCCGTGCCTGCGCTGGTGGCACATCACCCCGGTCTACCAGGTCTACCCCCGGTCCTTCAAGGACTCTGACGGGGATGGAGTCGGAGACCTCAAAGGTCGGATGTGGTTGTTTTTAGTATTTTTTTATTGTTGTTATTACTGATAAAAGAAAAGACATAATTTACAATCTTTTTAAAATATAAAAAGTAGTACCCAAACATAATCTCGTGCGACAAAAAAGTCACATCATTTACAAAAGGAGACTATCTCTGTGCAAATGAATCAGAAGTTTAAAAAGATAATAATAAATAAAAGGTTTAGTTGGAGTTCTCAAGCTATCTGTATAGTGAGACACGATGGTGTTAACATCATGCTGTGGGAATAGTTTTCTTCGACGTGATGCAGCAAGTTGAGGTGATTCTGGAGTTTAGAGGAACTACAGCTCACCTCGAGGCACATTGCAAAAAAAACAAAAAAAACCAAAAAACTTTTTAATTCAATCACACATACTTTTCAAATAATCCCAGTACTGTAAGCTCAGTTAATTATCTAAAGTAGTTTAAAAAGTATTTTAAGGAAACCCATCAGACTGTATGGGGCTGCAGCAAGCGCAACAATGTTGCCTTATTGGCTTCACAGAAATCCCTCATATCGAGCATGCATTTAGCAATAACAAGAAGAAACCTCCAGCAGAACCAGAGCCTGGCTCAGTATGACTGACTGGGGTTTGAGAAGAATAAAAGCGTAACACGACTATTCTGAACTTTCAGAAGGTTTTAACTTTTCATAAAAAAAGAGATTGTTTTGTGTTTAGGAAATTCTTGCTTAACGATTATAATCAGATTGATTTCAGACTGAAACATTGTTTTTATCTGTTTATAACTGCAATGAGAATGCTGTGTAGCAGAGCAGTAAAATGCTGCTCTGTTACACAATCATTTTAGGCAACCATTTACTTTAATCAACAATAATTCAAGTGTGCTGCATCTGTCGGGGCCCGCTCAGAAACTATTGACTCTTTGCAATTACATAAAACTACCATTAAGAGGAATTCAATTACATGTGCATCTTATAATCTGAGTACTTCTGTGTCGGCCCATGCAGGAATTAAGGAGAAGCTGGACCACTTCCTGGACCTGAACATCAAGGCGGTGTGGATCAGCCCTTTCTACCGCTCTCCAATGAAAGACTTCGGCTACGATGTGGAGGACTTCAGGGACGTCGACCCGCTCTTTGGAAACATGCAGGACTTTGAAGAACTTTTGGCTGAAATGCACAACAAGGGTGTGTTTTTGTTGTTTTTTTTTCAGAGAAGTGGAAGTGGGATTCTCTGGTTTAGTGTCAGATGATGATGATGATGATGATGATGACAGATTAAAGTGTCTTCCCTCCCACCTCTCCTCCTCAGGTCTGAAGCTGATTATGGACTTCATTCCCAATCACACCAGTGACCGCCACCGCTGGTTCAACCTGAGTCGGACCAGAGATCCTCACTACAAGGATTACTACGTCTGGACAGACTGCGACCCAGCTTCCCCGAAGCCTAACAACTGGGTTTGTGTCTGTGCTGCTGTTTCGCACGGTGTTGGGTACATTTTCAGATTTTTTCCCAGTGTTGATCACAACCTTCACTTGTCATGCAGGTGAGCATCTTTGGAAACTCCTCGTGGACTTATGATGAGGTCAGAGGGCAGTGCTACCTGCACCAGTTCCTCAAGGAGCAGCCAGATCTGAACCTGAGGAACCCTGACGTCGTTCAAGAGATCATCGTAAGATACCGATTCTTAAGAAGACTTTACTATGTAATCATTTTGTGGCATCACTACTTAACTCACCTGATGAAGGTAAAAAGAAAAAGCCTAAAATTCATAATGAAATGAGTGTTTTTACCCTTCCCCTTCAGGATCTCATCAGTTTCTGGCTGGAGAAGGGGGTGGACGGCTTCCGGATGGACGCGGTCAAACACATGCTGGAAGCAGCACATCTGAGAGACGAGCCACAGGTGGATCCGGACATGCCGCCGGTGAGTGTTGCCTCCGTTAATCGAATACGGGTGTTCAAACGTTCTCGGGGGCTTCAGACCTCGCCACATGTGATCACGTTACAAGCACAAACCCCAGTGAGTTTCATTGGGATTTTATGTCGTTTAGACCGACACAAAACGTACGGATGTGACGATACTTTGTAGACTCAACCTTTGCTGAGTCTGCAAGGTTGTCCATCAAGCCACCTTTTGTGACCTGATGGCCCAAAAAGTTGTTGGTTTTATCAGTCCAGAACCCTTTTGTCCATATATTTGCTGTGTTGAGATGAACTTCAAACTGGACTTTTAATGGGTTTGTGTTTTAATAGTAGGTTCTTTTGTTTTGTTTCACCACTTATATGCTAAAATTATGGCGTACGCAACTCATAGCTGAGCTCAGCAGCCTCTCTGAAAAACAGGTGGACGGCCATGTCTTGGTACATAAAATACAAATGAAATACACAGAAGTTTGTGGTTTAGTGTGACAAAATGTGGAAGAAATTTAAGCACGACAACGTACAATTCAAGCTCGCATCAAATGAATTGATTCTGTCAAGAGTAGCAGACCGAACGCTTCCCACCTTTTCACAAGCGAACGACGACACGAAGCATAAAAACGGTTTCATTCTTTTCCCGTGATGATATATTCTCACAAATCCTCAGCTTTTTTTTTTTTTTTCTTTCTCGCTCGTCGTGTTAAATTTTAATTGCCGCTGTAACTCCCACCGCTCAAAGTTCAGCTCAGTTAACAATCCCCGCTTTAACCTTCCGTTATATAATCCCGATTTTTATTTCATTGACTCATAAAGTGGCGTGTCAGAGTCCAGATTAGAATAATGAGATGCATGAAAGCAGCGGCGTGGGCAGAAACACCTCGGCCGACCGCAGCCGGCGGAACAGCCCGTAACAGCTGAGTGGGATGTTTCTCGCTGTACGCCGTGTGCCATTTATTATTTATCGCTGGCTTAAATGTCAGGTTCATCCTGCGCTTTTCTTAGGAAAACACTGTAATTGCAATTCAAAGACTTAATGACACACTCTGACATAAGTAAAGAAAACCTCGCGGAGGCAGTTTTTTTTTTTCCACCCCACCTCCCCGACAGAAAAGATTAGTAGAAAAGAAGCATATTTTAGAGGATTAGCAAGTCACTGGGATTTACTGACCACTGTGGACTAATGCTGTAATGCTGGGACTGACTCAGACTTTGATTTTAGATCACACTTACAGAGTTTTACATCTTTGGACTATCAAACAAAAGTAATTTATGGTCTGTTGTAAAATTGAAAACGCAGCCATAAACTTATCTGTGGCTTTTTATAACTGCTTTAAATGTTTATGGCTGGTAATGACTGCAAAAACACCACCGTGTTTGTGAGTTAGTGGTTGGCATAATGGCTCATTTGTTCGGTGACGATGTAAGCCGAGTGGTTTGGAGTTACCCACGCAACCCAGCGCATCAGGTGTTAGTCACTGGCCTTTAAGCAGAAACTGAGGAGCGAAGCAGGTTGATTCAGTCAAAGATGCAACACTGGGTCTTGGTACCGGCTGAAATAGAAGTAAGACACATTAGCCATTAACAAGAAGTGAGCTTCTTTCTTGCAGTTGTTCTAAAAAAAACAACAAAAAAAGGTTCACATGTAAAGCTAGAGGAAAACTTTCCTTCGGTTCTGCTTGACTTATTAAGTCAAAGTCGGAGTCTTATATTTGTTTTCTGCTTGCATTCCATCAGCCCAATATGAAACCAGCCGGAGAGAGGAGTCTGATTTAGAGACAAGCCCTCCCTAATTTCCAATAGTCAGAAACCCCCCCGCCCCCCGGAAAATCTAGCCTGGAAAATCCTTTCAGCAATGCAAAGCTTTTTAACTCTATCGTCTCGTTTAAAAATTTTCTGTAATGTTTTTGCACTTCAGGAATTAGTAACTACAGAGTGGGACTTGTATCATGACTACACCACCAGCCAGGTGGGCTTGCACGACATACTGAGAGAGTTCAGAGCAGTGATGGACGATTACAGCCGAGAACCTGGCAGATACAGGTAGGAATACATGCAGTTTTATTAAAAGTAGAAGCACATTTTGATAAATTCCCTCATAATTAAGGTTAGTTTATTTCAGTAATTTCATTCAAAAAGGGAAGCTCATTTTACAGACATTCATTACAAGCAGAGGCTGCAGCATAATAATTTGTAATAGAACATTTGTGGTAGTTTTATGTAAGATTCTTTTTATAAGAAAAATAATGTTTTCTCATCAGCTGCAAACTATGAACATCACAATGAACTGAAAACACAAACTACAGTGATTCATTGTGTAATGAATCACTATAGGATTTCACTTTTTAAATCACTGAAATAAATTAACTTTCTGACTGTATCTTAAAGTTCTGAGTTGTTCTATAAATACAGCATTCCCTGATAGCTGGATCTCATCAGAGAACCAGCCTAGGCCGATAAACTAGATTGTAAGATCATTTCTGGTTTCTTTGTAGCTGCCTCTAAAGTATAAAAGATGCTCAACGTTAAAACAATGTACTATGGGTGGAGTATGCGCATATTTTCAGCAGGTTTAAGACTGAAGGCATTTTTACTTAATGATTTCACTTTTTTGTATCAGAACAGTTTGGTAAGAAACGGCAGCTTAGTTTGTGCACCATCTCACACATAACCTGGGTTTTTATTGTTCTGCAGGTTCATGGTGACAGAATCCTATGACTATGAAGAGGTGGATAAGACCATGATGTACTACGGAACGCCGCTAGTAAAAGAAAGCGACTTCCCCTTCAACTTTTACCTGCTGGACCTGCCTCTGAACACCAGCGGCTGGTGGGCTAAACATCTGGTTGACCTCTGGATGTCCAACATGCCCAGCGGAAAATGGCCCAACTGGGTGGTAAGTATTTACTTAATTCTTCTGGAATGAAAACAAAAGCAAAAAAACTAATGATGCCCTTTCAAGTGTGTTGCAATTTATTCAACATTGTACAAATAAATATAAAAAAGATAAGATCCAGATTCTCTTCTGATAAGAAGAAAGAGACACGTGCTTATGATAACAAAGATGATGTTGCGTTTTCAGCATTTATGATCACAAACAGCAAAGTCCTTTTCAATGCTGCAGCTGGTTTGGATAAGGGTCATCTATTTTATCACCCGGGTATTCAAATGAGTCTTCTTAATATTTGTACATGTTGAGTGAACCGAGTGCAGATATATAGCGTTCTTAAAGACATGTCAAGTTTATTTGTATCGCACATTTCAGCAACAAAGCAATTCAAAGTGCTTTATACCATAAAAGCATAATACAGTAACCGATTATGAAAACCTATCAGGTAAAGTCTTCTGTGATCCACTCAGCTCAGTCTCATTCGCCTCTCCACCTCTTACCTCCACTGCAACCAGGTCGGAAATCATGATAGGCCTAGAATTGGCTCCAGTGCCGGTCGGATGTATGTTCGTGCCATCAACCTGATGCTACTGACCCTCCCTGGCACGCCGACGACTTACTACGGCGAAGAGATTGGCATGGAGAACATTAATATCACACAAAGCCAAGTTCAAGACCCTGCTGGGAAATACAACGTGGTCAGTAGAATCTGTACCCTGAACAAACACTAAAAACACGTGTACAAAGATATGATTTTAATTCAAGGCATTACAAAAAAAAAGGAACAGTTCAAGTAAAGTAGGCTTTATTGTTAGTTAGCTGAAGTTACTGTGTATAAGGTCAATTGGAGTATAATCATTTGTATTCTTTAACCTCAGAGTCTCAGTCGGGACCCTGAGCGATCTCCGATGCAATGGAATAGTGAGAAGAACGCGGGTTTCAACACCCAAACCAACAAGACCTGGTTACCTCTGCATCCCAGTTACGAAACCGTCAACGTGGAGGTATGCGACATCTAACGCCACACTGAGAAACCCCTGGTAAAAGATAGTTCTCATATCCGTCTCACTGGTTTTTCTTTCGTCCATTCTTTCCCCTCAGGTCCAGAAGGAAGACAAAGGCTCCGTTCTCTCTCAGTATCGCTTCTTGAACAGCCTGCGGCAGTCGGAGCTCCCTTTTCTGCGCGGTTGGTTCTGCTACGTCCTCTCCGACACCAACGTCTTCTCTTACCTCAGAGAGCTCGATGGGCACAAAGAAGCGTACCTCATTGTGATTAACTTCGGCAAAGAATTCAGCACAACGGATCTCTCTGCTGTTAAGGAGCTGCCCTATGAGCTCCGAGTCCTGATGAGCACCAACGCAAACAACAACCAGAAAGTATTCCAGAAATCCCGCATCCAGACAGAGGCGGGAGAGGGTTTGGTCATTCGGTACTCCACCTACACTCGGTACCATCCCAGCCATCCCGCACAGTGCTACGTCTCTGAGAAGGCCTGCTATTTGGAGACTGTTGGCGTTCTTTACAAATGCTAAAGCAATTTAGCATTTATGAAAACTGTACGCTCTCGTAAATCGACTTACAGAGGTTGTCCTGAGGTGACTTGATTCAGAGGGGATAATGGAGTAAAATAAAGCAAACGATTGTCGACGAATTCGCTGGACGTGATTTCTTTCTTTTTCACATGCAGAGTGGAAGACTTGGTCGTCACGGTGATGCAAATACAGCTCTGCTTTCCTTACTGCCTCTTCAGAGCTGAGCTATCTCTTCCTCTTGCGTCGAGGTTGTGGAGGGTCCAGGTTCAGCTCCGTGTATAGAAACGCAAGCCTAAAAGCCTCCTGCGTCAGGCAGAAAACACACTTTTTTTGGTGAATTTAATGGAAAGTAAAAGTTTAGCCAAATTATGATCAATATTCAGTATTACATATGCCTGCTGAACTCCAACACATTGGTGTGGTACATTTAAAAAAAAATATGGCAAAATCTCTTCATTTCCATGATTCTGAACCAGTTCTTCCACAGCTACGGATTTTGTAAAGCTTTTCAGCATGAATGTAATGACAACACCTGTTAGTTTGTTCAATTTTAAAGCACATATATTCAAAATATTGCTCTTTAAAAGCTTCCTTAAATCGTACGGTGCAGATCAGAAGTTGATCTACACCATTATTTGCATGAATTAAATAACCTAGTACTAATGTGTAACTTCTAATAACACATTTCAGTCGTTCTTTTCCAGGGTAGAAAGATCAAAGGACTTTAATGGTCTTTAAAGTTTGTTTTTTTTCCTTTGTTTTTAATGTGGATTTTCTCAAAGAAGCAATAATTTTCTCAATCTGGCTTTGGCGGCATTGGTAGAGCTCGTTTAAATTGGTTGGTTTCTTGCCACAAACCCATGATGCTGTGATGCTATCATAAAGTGGAACAGACTCCTTCGAGTATGGCTGCTGTCATGGACAAGCCAGATGCCTTCAGGAGAAAGGTTTTGCGGCAAAGGTCGAGCTATTGTGCTACAAAGACAACAACGGCGTTTGGAGGAGGCGCGGCTTTCAAATCCAACATCACTGCATTTACTTGCCTCATTCAGGTGCTGGTGAATTGCTCAAACTGGATGAAATAACCTGGAACACACATCATAACTGGTTTTGGGCTGGCCAGTGGAGGCTTACATTAGGTTTGTGGACAGGCTTCAATCTTAACCCAAGTGAAAATGCATTCAATAATTGGTGAGTGTCAGGAAACCAACCACAAGTTGAAAGATTAGCCAAACATCCAACCAGAGCTATCACAGGAGCTTGTTTCTAGATATCAGGAAGTATGGTTTCTGTACTTAACCTTCCTGTTCCTCTCCCTTTCTGACTCACCTCTTCCAGCATCTGAACAAAGTCTTCAGGCCCAAGATGGTTTGCTCCTGGTTGGACGTTCAGAACTATGCTTGGTGCCGATTCACAATCTGAAGGAAAGAAAACAAAAGGCAAGATAAAAGAAAACGGTCTATTTTTAGAAATCGCCTTCATCTCTCTGCGAACCCAGTATCTCTACGTCCAACTGCCCCACTCCATGTTATCCACCTTCCTCCTTTCTGTGGCACGGACTGATTCACAAGTACGGTCTTGACCTTGACAGCTCCCCTGTCTGCGGAGTCTAATCTCTTGCTCTGATACGCTATCTCTTTACCATGCTAATGGGCCTTCCCGCCTGCCTCGGTGCGCCTGTGCCATCAGCACTTTATCAAAGACTCAGGAGAACAGAGAGACAGATTAGGGAGACATCTCCCCACAAGCGCAGGCACCGAAGCTGCCCGGTGTGTACGTGAAGAACGGGGGTGCAAAATGGTGGGGGAGAGAGATAATATGTGCATTTGAAGCTGGAGGAGACGAGGCAGAGATAGAGAGCGAGAGAGTGGTGTAAATAAGGAGTACCACCAACGTCTTGAAGGAAGATTATAAGTGAGAGGGAGAAAGAGCCTGTCTGGGGGGGGAAGAGCAATTAGCTGACACATGCACAGGTTTTACCACAAGGTGACCAATGCTACACGGTGAAAAGACATCCCCCAGACACCCGTACATCTATTACCGCTGCCTCCGCTGACCTTCACACTGACACTACTATTGGGGGATGACCCAGAGCCATAAAACCTCTGTCGAAGAGGAAATGACTCCTAGAAGAATATGGAAAATCTCCATGGGATTTAAATTGCACCGACGACGAAAAGACGCATTAAAACATCAACGGGAGAGGTTCTCTGAAAGCAACCTCACAGGTGTGCTTCAAGGGAGAAGACTGACAGCAAGAAAAGCACTCTGATATAAATATGAATAAAGTATACCACCAAACAAAACAAACGGCTGCTGTCACTTTACATGTCAGCGGCTGTAGCGCTCCAATTATAGAAAACTATTAAAACGCAGTCCGTCTGTAAGTACCTGCATTTTGCTTCCTGTTTAAGTGCGTATGAATGGCTTTCTTTATATATTTGGCGTATTTGAGGACTCCTTCCAGAGGAATCCTGGGATCACCGCTGTAGGCTGTCAGCAGCATAGATGGGTAGCGCTGTTTCACACAGAAAGAATGGAAAAAAAAAACATTAATTAAGAATATCTAAGAGTTGAAAGAAAAGGGATTTTCAAATCATAAATTTAAAGTTTGAGATGATCTATACCTAAAATGACAGATGAATATACATTTAACCACAAATGTATGAAGTGAATTCTACATAATTTTTTTCTTGTTATACTGCGCCGTGTAACAAAATGAACAACACAGAAGTTAGTTTAAGAGAGTGAAACGTTAGAGGAAGCAGCTTCTTCATACCTGAGGAGTGATGTTGTGAAGGGGACAGTATGAAGCGATGATGTGTCTGTGATTCGGGTTTCCCACTGCGTCGCCCCACTCATCTCTGTCCTCCACAGTCAGAGGCAGATCAGCTTTCTCCATGGTTCCCAACACATCGAGGAAAGGAGCCTGCACAGAGATAATGATGCCTTCAGATCAAGACACAAATTCACTAATTTTTTTCTTGTAGTTTTTTTTTTTTTTGTTAAGTTCATTTGTATTTTATTTCAGCAGGATGATACAGGACTACCTTACTGATTTTAGACCAGTTTAGCCTATTTAGATCAGCTCTATTATAGAATCTGTAACATTTTGTAACATTTAACCTGAAACCTGAACTCTGATCATAAATACAAATTCTATATGTTTCTAAATACCCCATAGGTGAAAAATCTTCTACAGATCGATGTAAAAAGTTTTTCGTTTTTCTGAATTTCTGGCACAGTTTAGATACTTAATGATAATAATAATATTTTATATTAATAACAATATGTAAAATATTTTAACCCTAAATATGGATGAAACCTAGCCCTCAGTAGAGACAACCTCTGAGATGAACACACAGACCCTGACACGTTTAACATCTCACCTGCAGCGTCACAGCACGCATCATGTTTGGCTTCCAGTTGCACAGCGCCGCCACTGGCACGGCTCCAGCACTGCAGGCTGTGAGGGCCGTGAGTGAAGCAGAGGAGACTCCCGAAGAGAAAAGCTTCTGGAGACACGCCTGGAGGTCCTCCACTCCCCTCCGCTTCCCTTCCACCCGGGTTTGTCTGTGCCAAGAGAGGCCGCGCTCCCCCCCGCCTCTAGAAAAGAGACGATCGCCAGAAAATTGTTTTTTTGGACATGCAAAGTATCTTCCACTGCAGCGTGAAGTGTTCTCCATAAAATCAAACTTTATTAGTGTTTGAGAGGCTGACATGAATTATTATGCCATTATGAATAAATTACTTGAAAATGTTCTCAAAAACAACAATATTATCGTTTATTTCAAAACATTACTGGTCAATTCATCGTCCAGCAACATTTGTTATTGCGACAAAGCCTAAACATTTAAAAGTTTAATGTCTTTAATGGTAATAATTTTAATGTTCTTCCAGCAACATTTGGTTCCCAGCATGACTCTGTGGAGTCCATAACACGTGTAGAAGATGATGCTACTTTTTAAGAGTTGTTGAACATTCCAAGTATGTAAAATGTATTTTAAGTCTACCTCAGTTTTCCCAAGGATATTTATGTTCAGATGTAGGTTTTGATAGATGAATATGATAGATCAGGTATTCCTTTCTGTCTGTTGCACAGCGGCTACCTTACACTGCATAAACTCAGATCCCTGATAGCTCAGCACAGTAGGAAAGTGGAAAACCTGCCAGAGTTTAGAAGAAAAACAATCTGGAGTGCACAAAGGAAACCTGTTGCTCAATCTAACAGGAATCTAAGATAAAAGGTACTTTTTACAACATTTAGTAAGCCTGTTGCAAATAATCTAGAAAAATCGAATCCGTTTTTTATTTTTATTTTTTAAATCACAAAAAGGATGATGCATTACCTAATATGACAGTAGGCCAGCGCCCAGCCTTGCTCCAACAGAAAACGCCTCACTGGGCAGAACTCCATGCTGAGGTCTCTACCATAAGCTCCGTATACATGTACAAGCAAAGGCGCCTGACTCAGATCCTCCACAGGTACGGCATGGAGGAGCGTCACCGGCACTAAAGTGCCATCCTGATGAAAGAACCAAACAGCGGTGGGTGTTTTCGCTGGTCAAGGTGCGACAAGAGCAGAACCATCTCTCTGCTTGCAACAGTTTACTCTGTGAGTTCGTTTTAAAGACAGTCTTACTTGGCTGCAGGCCTTCAAGCGTGTGGTGACGTACTTGTCGTGACTCTCAGAGTGGGTCTGAGTCCCTGGGTCTGACAGCAGGAGTCCTTTCTCAGGATCCAGCGAGAATGGGACGGGTGGGTGGACGGGAGACGATAACAGGAATTCTAACACGTCTTGCCGGTCTGCCAAGCCCGGTTTCTTGGTTTCAATAGAGCAAGCCCAGGAGGGGAGCTTAGAAATGAAAGCAGAAATATAACATTACTAGAGTAAAAAAAAACAACAAAAAAAACAAAAAACCATGAAAGAATATAAGAATAGGTAGAACATTTAGAAGAGTTTTCTTCCAAGTCACTGACCTCTATAATGTATGTTTCTTTGGGATTGCGCAGTGACATCACGCTCAAAGCGAGTTCATTAGCTGGTGTCTTTAGAACCAACAAACAGTAGTCTCCAACTACGTCCATGTCTTTGATTGCAGAGTCAGGTTTAGGGACAAATAAAGACGCCCACGAAGCCGTTGACGGCTCAGATGTGGGAGATTGCATCACCTAGTAAGCAGGAAGAAGACACACATTACGTGAAACAAGAATAACAGATATCTACATGTTTGTTGCTTGAAGTAACCTAATACTTTATGAGAAATCAAAGGTAGCTGCTGATAGCATACAGTGTCTCGAAGGTATTCATACCCACATTTTAACCACTTTCAGTGTACTTTATTAGGATTTTGTAGAACAAAATAGAGAAATGGGAGGAAAATGACACATGGCTAGAAAGCATGACACTAAATTCCCCTGCTTCAACCAACAGTGGTTAAAAGCACAAAACATTTGGAATACCTTAAATCAATTCATCATTTGACATGTGTAACTATTAGACCTTAAGGCAGTACAGATTATGGAAATTTTAGCTACACAAAATTTTAAAAAATGCCATGTGCCGACACTTTGGCACCTAAGCCAGAACTACAAACCCAATTTACATATTGATCTAAGTGGAACTAAAAGCCCAAAATGAGGAATCAGCTGTAATAATTGGGCATTAAGTCTCACATAAATTTGCATTACTGTAAATATTCAGTTTTTTCTCTTGGATTCATTTTGATAAGCTGCTGTTGAAACTCTACCTGGTACTCCTGTCCTGGCCCAGTATTAGCCAGTATAAGGAGCGATCCTTTCCAGTGCTCCACATGGTAGAGGAGGTCCAGCTGACGAGGCCGAATCACAAAAGGCTCTAAACGGGACTTTGTCACATCAATCAGCATCACCTCTGAACTTGTTCTACTGTTGCAGTTAATGGTGAGGATCTGTCGGTCTCTGGACAGGGCGACCTCCACAAACACACTGCGGGGAGGACGGTACGGTTTAGGTTACTTGGTTGATTATTTGACAGAAGGAAGACGGTTCACCTGACGCTACACTAACACGTACTCAGGCTGAGTTTCCTCGTACACTGACGTCACTTTGCCGCTGCCTTCGGAGGCGAGGTCCAGGCGAAACACGGAGCTGGAGCTCAGGCCTTCCAGAGTTGTGTAAAACAGGACATCATCCGTCGCCCACTCTTCACAGATGTACGTAAACATAAAAGTCAAGATCAATGCAAAACTGCATCTCTACATCGACTCATTTTAGGTTTTTGGTGCTTAAAACGATCCGACTGGTAACTTGTTCTGTCCTTTAAATCTGACGTTAAATTTACAAAGCCACATGTTACAGATTCCACCAGTTTCTAAGACATAAGTAAAAAGATAAAGGCAGAATGGTAAAATAGGAAAGATTAATTAAAAACAGAAAACACATCCAATTCTTAGCTATAAAAGGGATGCATTTATTTTTTTTTACTACAACCGCATATTACGTATATTTTGTTTTAACTCTGTAATCTTTGGCACGGCTGAATTATTCTAAAACATTTTCGAATATTTACCAAAGCTGAAGACGCTCTGTAGCTCCAGAAGGATGTAGTGGGGGGGCAAAATGGAAGTATTTCTCTCTCCAAGTCTCACAACAACACACCTTGATTATCACAGTAAAAAAATATGAAGTAATCACAGTGTGGCAGTCAACATTTTGGAATAAGTCACACCTCCATGTTTAATTTACTTGAGCTCTTCTGTGTGACAACATTTCAGTGTAGCGGCGAGATGCTTTTCATGTGGAGACAGACGAATTCTCTGAATTGTCCACTGAACCCTCCCTTCACTCTCAGCTCTCGTCCTCCTTTCAGCCCTCGATGCATGTTCCAGATTTAACACCTGCTCAGGCTCTGGAGTACCTAAAAATACGAAGGACGAGGAAGAATAAATGTAAATGCAATTTCTATGCCAATGAAAATATATGTTCATTCACTGCTTACAATCTCTTTTGTCTATTCTGTAGATGCCGTCAGCTTTGATGAAGTACACATGGTGACACCCGCACACCTGTAACGGGAAAAACCACAGGAAGTTGACAGAGTAAAAAGGAGTTTTATTCATTTATAAAGTTATTGACATCCAGATTAGGCGACTTGAGAAAGGTGGAGTATCCAGAGAGAAACCCCATGCAGAAACAGTTTAAACACCCAAACATTACAATGTAAACCACAACATGATTACAACCCCGAACCTTGTCTTACCACGGAGTAATCAGGTATACTGTGGAACCTGTGGTATGTTGCCTTCAGTCTCCTTACAAAATGCTTCTTTAATTGCTGGTACTTGTCAGATCCAGAGCTCAGATGATCGGATGACAACCCAGAAGCTTCCTGAAGAATTCAAACCAAACATAAACACTTAACAATGATGGAGCGACATTACACTTTTAATAACCTAAAGGCATTCCTTGACTTAATTACATCTTCTTTTCATCACAAAAGATATAGAGACACACTTGAAAAATCACTAAATAAAAATTCTTATTTTTTTCATTTATTTTAATGTTGCTGAATATATAAAAAAAGCACAACCAATAAGGACATACTTATTTCAACAAACAACGTGAATGTGATAATCTATTAAAATGCATTAGGCTGGAGCTGAGCAGCATGAAATCATGTTTTAATTCTCACATACTTTAAAGTAGTCCTAAATCCTTGTGCTTTTTCTGATTTTACTATAACAACAACAAACTTCAATACAATTTCTTGGGATTTCAAGGAGTAAAGCATCCTTCTTAAGCAGTCCACTGCATTCTAGTCTATGATGGTTCTCTGTGGAGATGGTTAAAGCGGTGTTAGATTTCTATCACACAAAGCATTGTGAATGTAGGCCAAAACGTAAACCGTTTCTGGCTCCTGTTCCTGGTGAATTAAAGCCAGACCCAAAGCATGATGCAGCCACCACCACCAGATTTTTTTTTTATGGAGATGGTGAGTTCAGGGTCACCATAGTTTTGCATGACAATTTTGACCAATTCGTGGGTTCTGGCGAACTGCAAACAAGACAGCTTTCTTATATTGTAGCCTACACAGCTAAACGTTGTCACATTATATGACAACACGTGAAAGCAAAATTTAAGCGTGAGCATTTTAGCAAGGAGCTGTAACCTCCAAAAGGGCTGTCACTTTCAGCCCCAAGCCTTCTGTTGTTCGGTTTAGTACTCGTTTTAACAACTTGGTAAAGAGGTACCACTTTGAATAATGAATGACTTCGAACAACCGAATGATGGAGCACTCGGTAACTTTACACCAAGCCAACAGTGAACATGAACTTTAAAGTTCCCTGAACATTCTTACCGAAGTGCACCAACGCTGGACGGATAAGGACAACCATGCTTTCCGTTTAGAAACCCTAGGGTCCCAGAAACGAACACGAAAAACACCGAGTAGCGGAGCAGAGGAGCACAACAGTGAACGTAAAACTCTCATATCCAAAACTGAACTATTAATTAGCCATTGCAGTGTTTACGTTCAGTTAATTCGCTCACTATTACAACCAGAGAGCTGCATTTGATATTCTAAGGCTGAAAAGAAAGGATATGCGCATTTAAAGCGTTAATATTTACAATTATGTTGTGCATTGACATTCGTTATAAGTTAGCGACAGAACGTTGTCAGACTAGAGCTGACATGGTGACGCAGCCAGAAAAAGACAGACTAAAACAATCGAGCTTGCTCACGTGCTGCAAACAGTTTCAATTGAAAATCGAGTGCGATGTTTTCAGTTATTGATTAGTCTGCCTAAAATGACAAATGTGTACGGAAGCAGCATGTTCCAGGTGGTATGAGTCAAGACGTGTCTGTGAGCTTTTGTAGATTTTGAAGTTTTGAAATAAGCCATGCTTTTCTAAATACCGTTCGACAGCATTGACATTGATAACTGTGACAGCTCTATAGCCCGGAACTTGTTTACATATATATCCGAGTGGGTATTCAACAGTTAAGATGGAGAAAGGCTCCACAGGCGCTACAGAAAAGACCCAGTCGGCTTTGCCTTGTAAGGATAAGAGTGATGAGGACTCTTGCGGCCCAAATTCCCACAACTCCAGGGAAGCAACCTGTGGTGCTACTGCAGGTCGAGCGAGATGGACTCTGCTGAGACAGGTACAAGAACAAATTTGAATTTAAATAGAAACAAAAGCACATTTTCAACTGCAAACACTGTGTTTTTACAATACCTACAGAAAGCAGGGGTTTGGATACGTTTGTGCTGAAGTGAATTGGTTGTCTATAGATGAGTATCGTAAAAATAAAAGTTCATAAATTAGAATAACGACCTTCTTCTGCTCCGCTTATGTGCTATTACAACTGACATCAAACGTTTTCACATTCAGTAAACATTTTTTTTACATGTTACAACATACTACATTGTATGGGTTTGCATACTTTCGAAGGAAAATTATGCAAAATTTCAAAAATTCAAACAGTGTGGCATGCCTTTTCAATTAATTCCTCTATATCAATGATTTATTGAACGGGCAGAGTGACTGGGCCTCTCCTAACACATCAGTAGCCTTTGGTCTAACCATTGCATTGTAGAGCTGATCAGTCACCTAAACTAAATGAATCAAACTTTGGTTCCCCGTTCAAAATATTTAAAGAAGCTGATTTGGCCTCATTTATTGGCAACTTATGGGACTCGAATTTAAAGTTATTCATCCACTTCTTGTGAGATTTGCCCAGAGGTACATTATAAATGTTATTATGGATAAAGTAATGCTTATTGTTTAAAATGCTGAATTTATAAGAAAAAAAAAAATTACCTGCAACTCTGATTTAATTCAAGCAGATGGAAAACATCCATGAGTCCTGTCTGTTGTAACCTAAAAATGAGTCTAAACTGATAATCTTTCAGTTTGATTTGACATGCCCTCTGCTTATCAGATAATGTCAGCTTTGTGAATATCATCTTAATAGTTCTTTACAATAAATATGGTCCTCAAAGTGCAGCACAGCAACAATAAAATCTGTGATGGTAGTTAAAAAAAAACCCCACACAGGACATTAGTAAAACAATTAGATTCAATGTAAATAATGTAGAAAAAGGAAATAGTTAAGATGTTAAGCTATATTTGAGTCAAAAGCCAAAAAGTAGATGCATGGAATATTAGAAGATCATTTAGACATGACGGATCCTATAAGCAGGTTGAGACAAGAGTTATTAAGAAGCTATAGCAAAGAAAAAACAAACAAAAATGTGTTTTCATGTGCAAACTGAAGTTGATCAGCTGTATTTCTCTTACAGGTGTTGCGTCAGAAGCAGACAGACAGTCCTGAGGTCAAACACGTGTCTGTTCGTAGGTTTGCCACCTTTGACCTTTTCAGAAGGAAAAAACTCTCCGCACAAGAACACTGTGATACCTCAGATGACCAGTGGGTGGAGTACAGAAGTGTCTACTATCCTGAATACGGTGCCTTCCTCAGGTGAACACACCATTTTAAGATTTCACAAAAAACATCAACGTTACCGTAACCAGTAACAAACACTTTCCTGGTCTTATGTTTAAGACCAAGAGCTTTGCTTTGCTGTTTTTACAATTTATAATATGTTGTTAGGTGTGGCCAACCAAACTTTATATGATAGTACTAAGTTCTGTACTTGTTTCAAAAGTTACTCAAAATTGTTTGGTTTACCACAAAATATCCCAAATATTATTATCCGAAACATGTGAAACAAAAAAAAAAAATTCAAAACAAGATATTTGTAAGGGAATTGTTTTTTCACAGAGCTGTACATGTACGGAAAAAAAATATAGAGTACTGAGCAGACTATTTCATGTTTATCTGTGTTTGGATTTCTAGGGATAACCTGGGACCTCTCAAAGTTAATGAAGTACTCAATAGTTTTGACAACACTGGCAATGTCTGTAAGTAGATTTTTTTGCAACCCTATTAAGCCACTGTGTTTGTTTTGCATGCACAAAAAACACAAAAAAAATCCCATTTTGTGCATTTGTGCAGAGCACAAATGCACAAAAAAATGTTACCCGCTATGCCTTTTGCTTTTGTTACTATTAACGCATGCCTGCTGATAATCCTGACTGAATCGTGTGCTGGTCAAAGTGTCGGTACTTATTTGTTCTGAATGTGTTACTGCCAACTTGTTAAACAGAAAGTACACCCAATTCCAGATTCTTTAGATGAAAAACGAAACGTAAGACTAAATGGAAAAAAACATGTGATACTTGTACCAAACCTCAAAAACTTTAAATACACATACAATATCTAACTCTTACCTCAAAGGAAGTGCTGTCTCTTCTATTTTTTCTGGCTCTAGTGGCCTTTATTTGATAGTGGTCAGACAGGAAAGCAGGTTGTGTGAGAGGAGGAGTCAACAGTATGCATTTTTTTTTTCTACCATCAAAAACATAAACAACTAGAGTTTTGGAATGTGCTAATTTCTAATGACCTTCGACTGTGAACTCTGGTCAAATGAGATTAAGATTAAGCTTTTTTTGACCACAAATAGGCTGGGTAGATTTGGCAAAAAACAAAGTATGAACAAGGAAAAAGCATCTAATTTCCACTATGAAGCACAGTGGAGGGTCTGTGATGCTGTGGGCCTGTTTCCCTTTTAAAGTCACTGGAACCTGGCAGGGTGAGCTGAAGAGAAAACATCATAAGGACCTTGAACTGAGGATAATCTAGAGAGATTATGCAAACGGGATTGGCCAAAAATCCTTCATTCATTGTGTTCAAACCAGCAAATTGTCATAGGAAGATAATAAATTCTGTTTGATTTCAGAGAATTATATTTTTTAACATGGATTTTTTTTCCACCATTGACCAAATTCTTAAATTAAAGGTGAGTTCTTTCTTAATTTGTAATCATTCTTAAGATGTTCTTATTTTAAAACGCTTTACAAAGTGTTCCAATGGTTTCAGTTCATTTGTTCGTATCAGATTGCCATTTTATATTTTTTTTATTGTCATCACTTAATTTTATTTTTATTGTATTTTCTTAGCATCTCAGTTGTTAAACTGTACATCCACTGTGTTTTGTTATCTTGTTCCATTAAAAGCCGCGGTTGGTTTAGCCTTTAAAGATGGTATTATGAAGCTTCCTGTTGGTGTTAGTCTCTGGGAAATGCAACACTGTGAAACAAAGCAATGAAAAATGTGTGAACCTTTGGGTTGGTGTCTATCTTATTGAACAATTGCTCATTTTCTGTAGTTTCTAGTTTAGTTTAGAGTTGCCAGGGATGTAGCCTGTCCTAGCTGTCAGAACTCTTGGGTAATTGACAAATTTTTTTTCTCACAAAATCTTGGTTTTTAAGAGTAAAAAGCAAAAGATTATTGTTTTTTTTTTATTGTGTGCCACCTTAGTGCCCTTTATCCCATTCATTGTGCTTTATATTGCTTTCTGCTGTTAATATATGCAAAGTAATACATACTAAAAACGACTTTCTCAGTTTCAAACTAAACATCTTGATGACTGCACCCCCTCCCATTCACATTCCTGTTTCTCAATTTACAATCCCTCCCCATCGCTACCCTCATTTTTCCCTCCATCCCTCTCAGCTGGAGTCATGCTTGGCCAGATGGGTAACAGAGTTCCTGACTTGGCCAATGGATTAGCACAGCCGGAGATGAGAGCATAGAGGAAGGGTGAGGAGAATAGGGGGAGAAGGTGGGTGGGCATGCCATAGGTGGAACGTGTGTCTGTGTGTGTTTGCGTGTGTGTGTGTGTGTGTGTGTAAGGAGTGTGAAGCCTTTAGCAGAGGGACCTTGCTCCTCAAACAATGGGGCAGCCATCTCCCTCCTGTTCTCCATCTCATGTTTGGGACTAGTAATGCGTGAGATCAATTAGGGTTGGTTGAGAGGAGGCTCTGAAAGGCCCAGAGGTGACCCTATCGGAGCTCTGGGGTATATTTTTGGGGGTGGGGGTTGGAGAGAAGCCCTTCAAAATTTAAAAGTGCACACGTTGACTTACATTTGTCCTATCACAGATATACAAGAAGGCACACCACCTGCAATAATCTACTACTTCCATGCTAATAAGCCCACCTTCACGTCACCCGACCTTATACTCTCTCCACCTTTCCTGCTGTCTTGGTAATCCCCCTACCCCTGAGGTGTGGACAAGCCCAAATCCTTGGGGTCCTTGTCCTCCTGAATAGCAGGCTAAAAAGCCTGGCCGGATTAACCCACCGTATCCAAAATGTGTGGATTCAGCTTAAAAGTGCCCACCCACCCCCCTCTTAGCGTGGCAACCCTCTGACCCCACAACCTCTTTCCAGCTATTGTGTTTGTTATACAAGTGTGCACGTACGTGAACAATATGTTGTTTCTTGAAAGTAAAGATAAGCCGGAGTCAATGGTTTCAACACCAGACCAGAGGAGGAGCGGGCGAGGCAGCTCAATTAGGATTTTAGGAAATGGGGAATTGATCTCGAGGTCGGCATCATAGTCCTGAGTAAATCCAAATGACAGGCTTGTGTGAGCATCACAAGTTGTAATAAAAAAAAAGAAAACAACAACTTTGTTTTGGTATGACGAAGGTAATGCGCTTTCTGCAAATAGTTTGAGTAAATGAAACCTCATGGTAAATATTGGCTGTATCTGTTTTTTCTAACAAACTAAGTCGTAATCCAGGAAATCTTAGACTATTTGTAGGGGTAACATAGGTGTGTGTCACAGCCAGGTCATCTGTGTTTACTCACATATATAACCCCTCCCCTCCCTCCAACTTACGCACAGTTTGTTCGGCTGCAAGTTACATTTGTAGCTCATTATGTCTTGCTAATAAATGACTAAACCTCTGTCAGACTAGACTTCAGCACTTTCAACTATTTGAACTCTGAACTCCTGACCCTCCCGGTCTCTTTAGCCGACGGTGGAGTCTTGTAATCGCTAGTCTGCTTTGTAACAAGCGCCATTTGGGTTTTTTCGGGGAGATGCTTGTTCCCTGCCAAGGGTCAGGATTTAAGGATACAATACAGGGCCCCTTGAGGGTGGAGTGACGAAGAATGCATGGCAGAATGTGTGCATGTGTGATTGAGAGGGCTTAGAGCTTGTTGACGTTGCTAGGGGTTTTTGATTAGAGGGCTTTATAGGCTGTAAGGTTATTTGTCAGGTTTGGTAGCATTTGTTCCCATTAGGGATGTGGCAGTGTAAAGGTTTTGTGTCCTGATTAATGTGTACAGATTCGTCATGGTATTCATACAGTAGCAGTGGTATCATCATATACAGAATGCTCCTTTATAAGACACTGAACACTGTTGGATACAGATATTTAAAAGTTTAAAAAATATACACATACATATATAGATAATGTTCCTTGCTAGCTGGGTACACAATCACAAAAATGAGTTTATCTGATTATTCTAAATTCCTCTTTCAAAAATAGATGAATGTTTAAAAAGAAGGGATGCATCAGCACTTTGTCTGCAGTTTGTCCCCTGTGCATGTGTGGTTTCCCACCAGGTGCTCCGGCTTCCCCCCTGACCCAGCTAGCAAGCGAATGTTCAGATGATGTTCAGATGAACATGGCCTGAAAGTTAAATGTTCAGTGTCCAAGAATGGACGTTGACCAAACGTTGAGCAAACATTTACTCGTTGTAAAAAACAAAATAGGTTTTTGCTGTGACTATATTTAATCATTTATTTTGTATTTTAAACCCTTGTGGCTGTTATTTATTTATTTATTTTTTACCAAATCTTTATATTGTATTTCTGACATTCTCTGTACATTCTCTTTTGGACACTGTTGGTAGTACTTTCCATTTTAACGTTGACCTCCCTCTTCCATGTTGCACACAACAATAGGGACAACTACTGGAAATACATATGTAATTGATAATACAGGCATGTATTGCCAATGAAATGTATGTATTTCATTTCTGTATTTCATAAAATTTCTCTGTCATTTCCAACATACAGAAATGTGAGAAATTTTTAAAAAAGCTAATACTGTTAAAATGTTAGCTTTGCAAACCGGTGATCACTTCATACATCGTTCCCAGTGATGAGTATGTAAGAAGACATACATTTTTCTTTCTTGTTGGATGACGGATTGCATATAAATCAGCACTTTTGATTGAAGTTCAGGGTAATATAAGGGTGGCAGTCGCCACGATTAGAAACATCTGCTGGAAGTGAACGCACCCAAATGTCCTGTGAAGTGATGAAAGCCTGGCCATGTGTGTGTGTGCGTGTGTATGTGTGTGTGCAATCAGGAGCCCAGCATCCTAATGAAGCCTAATAGAGCCTTCTTCACTACAGCTGTCATCGTGCGAATGGCTACCAGCCTTTCAGCCTCTCAGTCATCCCTATTATCTCCCACCGACTTCACCTATCACTCCCGCTGGTAAATACTATAAGCCCTGACTGCTTGAGTGTTGTGAGGCAGCGTGGTGGGGAGCTGATCATTTTCTGTGTGTATCTCATGTTTGTGGAGGTATGGGGACTGTTTCTGTCAGGTGGATGTATTTGTAAAGAAGTGGAAACAATAACATCGATATTAAATCAATTCCATGTATTTGTTGTAATTCTAGGCAGGGATGTGCATGTGTAGTTTTTTTTTTTTTTTTTTTTAGCAGTTTATGACTGTTTACTATACGCCATAGTTGTGTCTTTTTACTGAATACGTGTATGTGTGTTTATACGCACATTTAAAGTGTGTGGATGTGTGTGTTGTAATAGGTGCCCCCCGTAGCCTTCTCTTGTGCCAGGCCTTTAGTGCAGCCCTGTTTGCATAATTATGCTAATTCATTTTGCCATAGTGCTAATTAGACCTTGTTAGACAATAGCGCTAGACTGGAAGCTGGCAGGCACACACACACGCATGCGGCCACAAGCTCACTCTGACTGTTGTGTCAATGACAAGATTTGCGGTCCCCCTCTGCGCTGTTTATAACATGCTTTCTATAGAAATCACTCTCCATTGGTGCCTTCTGGACTGAGCTCAGGTGTCTCTTACCATTTTGATTTAAACTAGTGGAAAGAAATCAATGTGACAATATCACACATGCTTTTTGAAACTACTCCCAATTGTCTGTTCAAGAACCTGTGGTTCTCTCTCACCCCCGCCCCCCATCAGAGTTGATTATTTAATGTTTCTTTCTCACCAAGTCAGTATATTCTTCAAAGCTTTGCTTGTTTTGTCACACCACAATGAAATATAACTATAATTTTCATCTCAGTCTGCCTTACTTTACTAACATAATACAAATGTGAGTCTTTCAGAAAACTTAATGCTATTCCTCCTCAATACCAGAATACTTAATTTTTCAATATTTGGCTTGTCAAGTAATCTAGTACTGAGTAAGGAACTAAGTGAGAATATTACAGAAGGGACCTAACAATACATTTAGCTCAGGAAATGATAAAAGGTATTATGTACACAAGATGAAGCTAACAGTGTTCATAAAAGAACACGGCTGTGACAAGTATTTCTCAAATAAAAGATCAAGTTAAAGGATTTTTAATCGGTGTAAATTGATTTAGTCTAAGTCTGACTTCTCTTGGGAAAGCGGTTTTGAAGCCAGGCTGGTCGTAATGCCCTTTTACTGTTTCCTCAAAGAGAATAAAGTGTCATATATCATAAAGAAATATGTAATTAAGGTTTACGTCGTCTGCATGTTTTAGATTTTTACCACCAAAGGCAGTCCAGTATTCTTAAAAAAAAAATAAAAATAAGCAAACAACAGTTATAGTTATTTAATTAGTGCCAATCAGAAGCTAGACTTTAGGCACTGGCTTAATATAATATTAATATTAATATTAATATTGATTATAATATTTTCTTACAGAGTTCATGAAATGTTGTGCGTTATGTATTTTATCGTCATCATCAACATTAACATTGACAACCCAGTCATGGCTGGAACAATGTGCTGAACATCAGAGATCAATAGGAAAAGAAAAAAGGCCAGGTTGATCTATTGGAAGTTCTAAAATATTCAAAATATACTAAGAAACATTAAAAAATGTTTCCCCTTGTAATATAGGGAGACAGTCATTGTCTTTTCTTACTGTTCAGCTTTCTTGGTGTGTTTAACATTCTGTTAAACTACAGATCTACAGATGGATATAAAGTGATCAGTTAAATGTTCAATTTCAACATGTTGTGGGTAATTTGACATGGGAAACATTTTCTTGTCTTGCTAAATAATAAACGAAAAACAATAAGAAGTTGTCTGCACAACACATCTCAGATAAACCAAGTAGATTTAACAAAGCAGGGATAAATGTCATTTTGAATATTTGCTTTTGTATGTACAGTTTGGTAGAAATGACAGATTAAAAATTCTCCAACTAATACTCGAGAACATTTTTAGCCATTGCCACAGTAATTGTTTCTCGGTCTATAATTTTGCCACTAAACATAAAAGACTGTCAAACAGTAAGTGGATGTGGCTTTTTAACTGTAACATGTGTGTGTGTGTGTGTGTGTGTGTGTGTGTGTGTGTGTGTGTGTGTGTCACTTTGTGGCGTTGTAGTGGGGGTTGGCAATATTGCAGGCAAGACTTGAATGGCTCCAGGGCACACTGAAGTAGTCGCTGGTTGACTTAATTGGAAGTAATTGATTTTTGCTTCTCTAGCTTTGTCTTCTCTATCCATGAGAAAGTAAGACTTGCCTCAAGTACTGCTGGCTGTTAGAAGCTTCTTGACACCCGAGAAGTAAACAGTTGCCACACTCAGCCTGCATCAAAGCACAACTTGATGATAATGTGCAGACGCAGACCTAGAAGTAGACTCACGCGCACGCGCGGGCACATGTACGCCAACGTTCCCTGTGGTTAACCGTTATTGTGACTCCGGGCACAAAAGGGTTTGAAGGTGGGCTGCTGGGTGTAGCTTTTGCTTAAGGAGTCCTTTTCCTTTAATAGTGGCCAGTTGATTATCTAAATTTGAGCCAGACTAGGAGTTGTGTGTGTGTGTGTGTGTGTGTGTGTGTGTGTGTGTGTGTGTGTGTGTGTGTGTGTGTGTGTTCAGGCGGGTGCGCTGTTGTGCACTATTACCGGTAAGCGGTGAGGATTAAGTTCAGGAAATGAGTGGAGCGTTAAAGGGTGCTTCCCTTCCCAGTGCTTTTGCATTGTCACCGCAGCTAATACTCAGCTAATTACAAGGGCATACTTTAGCAGCAAGCTCAGCTATAACTCTTATCTTAGTGCACTCCATTCTTCCCTTTTCTTAGGTTACCCCCTTCACCTCAGATTTTTTTTGGGGGAGAAGTGAAAGAAAAAGAGAGAGTAATAACAGGTCACCCCCTACTCTAAAAGCGCTACCTCCCTCTGGACGGATATAATTATTGGATTTTTCTCCATTTAAGTCGCCCGATTCTTATATACCCCTCCTAGCAATGTCTCAGATGGTGTCTAATCTCAGCTAGGCGGGTCAGTCCAGCCATGCAACACAAGCACAAAGAAACAGTGTTTATGAAGTCTACCACGCCACTGAACTGTGGAACAATCTAGAAAGCAGTCTGTGAATGTCCTTCTGTTTGTTCTGTTAGGTTTGAATTGTGAAACTAATTTATTTACGCGTGGACTGATACATTAAGCCTTGGAAAATCTTAATTATGTCCAGAGTTTTCCCTTCTCGGTTTGTATTTACATTTAATGAGGTCCTAAATTTGTATAGGACCTACAATCATGGTCTTATAATAAAAAAATTCTTATAAAAAATTCATGGAGCCGTTATTTCATTGTTCCATGATTTTATGTTGTAGCATTTTTTACTTTAACCAAACAAATTCAAAATGTTTACAAGGACTGATCTGGAGCTCGTCATCCTATCTCTCTAAGGCGCCCGTCTGGATTATATTCAAAGACTATGTGGAGGCCCGTTGCGTCGTGTTTGAAGCGTTTGGTGTGTCTGAAAAATAGGTCAACAACGGAAAAAAACGGCTGGAGCGATTTTTATGCGCCTCGCCGCGCCCTCGCCGCGCCCTCGCCGCGCCCTCGCCGCGCCCTCGCTGCACCCACTTAGACTTTGAATGCGAACCAGATGCGTGAAACACGTTTGGTGTGAACACACCATTAGTTTTTATTAAAAAAACTCCCAAAAAACATAAAAGTGTTTTCTTGGAAAATTCACTGAGAGTATGTCTCAAATATAACCATTTCAAAACTAAATAACTTAACATATTTTCTCTCTTGTTAATATTGGCAGTTATAGTGTTTAGTCTTGATTGATGATTTTTAACCTACTCCTAGTGTAAAGTCTTTCAGCCTCTCTGAGTCATCTCCTGCAGTCATAATGATTACCACTTTCAGTGTTGCTGCTCTATAATGCAAGAGATTAGTGTACAGTTGCTCTGTGCTGCATATATGCTCAAAATCCTGCTTTATAAATCATATTGAGTCATACACTCAGGACACTGCAGAACATCCTCAGACTAGATGAGTCTTCACTTAATATTAGATGTTCTTATATTTCATTAGACCAATGTGCATAATAGGAATGTGAAGATAGATTTCTGCTTGTGTATATAATAAATCTATACACAAACTTGAATATGTGCAGTGTGCTGCCTTTAGAGGGTGATTAGTGTATGATGGCTAATTTGGCTCTCCTCCCACTCGTACCCATCAAGTGCACCTCAAGCCACAAGTGCTTGAGTGTGCTTGTTTCTGCATGTGCAAATCTATTTGTGAAGGTCCCTAATGATGTTTAAACACAAATAGATGATTAATGTGATTAGTGTGTTGGTTGGAAGAAGCAGCACTATGTTAAATGGTTACATGGCCACATGGGAACAGGCTTTGGTTTCTTTCCAAACACATAACTCCTACTTTATCTTCGCATCACCACAGTTTCTGGAGATAAAAATTCCCACCCCAAAAACTAAACAAACAAACAAAACAACAAAATAAAAACACAACTTTTTGAAATATTTCTTTTTTACGTTAATTTTATTTAACACTTATTTTTTCAGGAACCTAAAAGAAAGAGTCTTTCAACATTCACACAGCTTCTAAGATACCCATCTGATTGGACAACTTCCCTTTTTGAATCCATATCTTCAATAAGTAAAGCTTTTTTTGATGCCAAGAGCAAGACATGCATTGATACCATGCATTGATAGATTTTTCTCTCATTTAGTCATTAGCAAATTTCAGTATTACTATTTTAGATTGTGTTACAATGAAAGCATATTTATGTACTGGAATGGCCTAGTCAAAGTTCAAATCTAACTCAAGCCTATAATTTGTGGCTAAGGCTTGAAAACTGCTGTTCACAAACATTCCTCTTTTAGTCTGAGCTGAAGCGAATTTGCTAAGAAGAATGGCTTATATTTCAGTCTTTTGATTTTCTGTCTCTGTTTGAGACAAAACAGACCTGTGATTTACACCATATATTTCTTATTTTTGTTATAAAGAAATCAAACCTAAGTATCATTTTCGTTCCCAGTTATGCACTCCTTTGTGTTGATCAATCACATTAAGGGCCCAACAATATATTCACCTTGCACTTTTTGCCGGTCACTCTACAGTAAATATGTATTTTCACATTGTTGTAACTACTGAAAATCTCAGAAAAAAAGCATTGAAGTGCTTGTGAATCATTAGTTCTTTAGCAGATTTTGTCAAAACGCCTTCTAGTGAAGTGGAGCAGCTGCTTGTTAGCCTTCAGCCTGTCAACACGTCTTTTCCAGAAAGACTAATGTGTTTGCTATTTAGCTAAAGAGCCATTAACTTGCTTAGTGACTCGCTGTACGGCTTTAATGCACAAACTGTTGAACGCTACTTCTTCACTCTGTCAGTTTCTCCCTGACTGGGGGCTTTAAATAGCCCCACAGGGGCCTTTAACTGTCAGCAGGCTGTGCTAATGTTAGGTGTCGGCTGTAATTGGTGTGCTACATGCTAATGTTAGCAAGTGCAGGCCTCGGAGGGGAAAGTTAACTGATTTTCAAGTGCCCCCATGAGAAACTGCCCTAACTGCTGACTGCTGTACGTCTCTCTGGGGCTCCAAGCTGAAGAGACCGAAGCTGTTCGAGCAAACTGCCTTATAACACTAGACTGTTTATTATTATGGGAAAGAGGAGAACACACCCGAAACCTGAAACATTCAATCTGGGGGTTTATATATCTCGTCTCTAAAAAGTGCATACTGAAGTAAGCTGATGATCTGTTTTCAGTTTTCATCTTACTACAGGTTTTCAAAGCAACTCTTCTGACTTTTGGTTCTTTTTTTGCTTTGTATCAGCACACGCAGCCATCGGCACACACATTTTTTCCTTACTGTGTCTCTATCTGTCCACAGCAGGCCATGGCGCCACATGCCTTTGTGCCTGTCCACTGAAGCTGAAATAGACTCTCCTTCTCTGTTGCTCACATGTATAATGAACACAGAGAGGAACATAAGAGTCATTCGACGTTTTGTGAAATAGGTTATCGTTGGGGGAATATAAGGAATAATCTTCGACGACACATTATATTACCACTGAAGAGATTAAAAGATAACTGGTAAAGAAGGCTGCCAGCTTTTTGCTAATCACTTTCATTTTTATATGTTCTAATGCCATAGCGGTCATACAAATAAATCACTGCCTTTTGGGCAGATAATTATTGGAAAAAGTGATAAATCAGTGTAATGACCTGTTCTGCTCTCATTTACTGTTGTATATTACATGCTGTGCCTTGGATAGTATTAATAAATCTTTAACTATTTCACATATTTATTTGGATTGTATGTGATAGATTCTCACAAAATGGTGCGTAATTATCAAGGCTTTGTGGAGAACTTGCAAAAAACTTGAGAACAAGTTCACCTTTCAGCTGGACACTAACAACACTAATGTAGGAACTAATATAGAGAGGTTTATAGGTTGTCCAAAGTGCAATGCGTGGAACATTTGTTGTTCTCATAAAAATTCAACAGAGGCATAAATTTGGTTAGTAGTCAGTTCGAAAAACAATGTTAGGGTGCAGTTTTCACTTATGTGAAGTTTCCCCCCCCAAAAAGATGCCATTGTAAGATCTACTTAATTGAAGCATGTATTAATCTTTTCTCAGTCATATTTTTTGCTCTTAATTTAATCTGATTGTATAAAGGTCAAGTAGGGCAGAGTATCAGGGCCACGCTAAGAAAGTAAAATAAATAAAAGTTGACAATAAAGTAAAAGTGTTATGTGAATAAAGTCAGAACATTATGACTTTAATCTGGTAATATTACGAGTAGGCAAAGATAATCAACCCAATAAATTTGTATGTCTCAGATTTACAGTCTTTTACAGATCCTCAAATATTACACATTAATCACACCAATTTTCTTGTTTCATGTAAATATTTGAGCAAGTAAGAATGAAAGCTAAGTAGTTTTTTTGCTATTTTGATTAAAAACATTTTCAACTTGACAGTATTTGGCCCTGATGTCATAGAGAATATGTAGCTTAAAAACGTCAGTGTTTCCATCCAATCTGAACGAGTTTGACCGTGCCGAGTTTCGTTTGTAGAATTAAAATATAACGATTTGAACCATTTGCTTTCATTTTACCGTTTTACAACACTTTGCATGAATTCCAGGTAAATAAAGTCAAGTTTGTAGTTGTGATATAAAAAAAATGTGAACAAGTTCAATGTTTTTGTGATAATTTAATCAAGTGTGATAAGTTGATTCCAATGCTGGAAAAAGTTTCAAAAAATAAAAAAAAAAAAAACAAAAACAAAAAAAAAAAACACATCTCTTCGGCTGCAGTCGTAAACACTCTTGACCATCCCTGTAATTGTGTAAAAGACGTGCTTAGTCCAGCACAGCAGTGTATCAGCTCACAGGTTTTAATTTACTTACACAGATGGTAACATCCTCCCTCGTTGCTCTCTGTTAGCCGCGCTGTTCTTCTTCCCTCCCTCTTAGCTTACCTCTTGCTCTCTCCACCCACCAGTGATTGCACAATCTTTCATCGCAATCACAACAGCCCAGATCCTGTACCAGTGTGTGACCGCCACCAATCAACACACACACACACGCACACACACACACACACGCACACGCACACACTAGCACACGTGTCCTCGAGGAGGAATACAGTCGAAGCTTTTATGCCGCTTCCCCAAGTGGCTGTTTTGCAAGCGCAGCCACAATGGAGGGCCTAATGTGGATTTGTTTAAAGAGCTGGTTAATTGGAGTAGGATGCTCTAATTGCACCTCTTTCATGGTGTGTGTTTGCGCTTGTTTAGATGTGTGCATGTCACCTGGCCTTTGTTTGGACTCTGTGTGGGAAAACATTTGCTCAGCTATAGCTGCACTAGACAAACACTATAAGCTACATAACAAACACATAAGAGGTATGAAGTGCCTAATCTGGGAGCCGGAGCGGATGAATAAATAGTACACTTTGTAATGAGTACAAATTACTGTATGTGCTCGATCTCCAACTTCTGTTTGTACCGATGCCTCTGCATGTTCTTCTGTCTCTTTCTGCCAGCGCCGTCCCCCAGCTGGGGGTGCTCTAAGTCTTCTTATAACTCTGCTGGCGCTGCGTGTGTTTGTGTGCGTGCTCCCATCAATTTCCAAGCATCCGAGTTATCATAGCCGTGTCCTGCTCTGCCTTTTCAAAGTGGGACACTGAACCCAGAGAAACGCTATGGATATTGTCCCACACTTTGTCAGAGCAGAGATGACGATAGATCTGCGTTTTTTTAAGGGACAGAGGTCAGCTCTAGAGTTGCGATCCAAACAAGATGCCTCAGAACAACATAAAAGTCTAATTAATACATGTGGAAGTGTCCTGCATTTGAGATATATTTCATTCATTTTCAATATAGTTAATGCTGTTGAGTTGAGAATAACTTGAAAATTTCTGCGTCCTCCATCTTCATTATTATATTTTGCAGCAGCACCAATAACATTCAGGATGATGCTACCAGCACTATGCTTGGTAGTTGGTACAATGTTCCTAAGTTTCAATGCCTTAATGTGATTCATGCAGGCATACTTTGTCATCATGACTAAATTATGGTCTCGCCTGACACCATTTCTTTTTTTTTTTTTTTTTTTTTTTTTTTTTTTGGAAGGCGTTTTTTTCCTATTGTTTCCCTCTCCGCGCCCCCCTT
>NW_015112649.1:260537-328067 GCF_001443285.1 Poecilia latipinna | reverse complement strand
TAAAAATTGTGCTCGCCCACAACCCTTTTTTTTTTTTTTTTTTTTTTTTTTTTTTTTTGAGAAGGCGTTTGACTCCGATTCGTTCCTGTCCGATGCCAACTCAGTTTCCAAGACGTTTCCACTTAACGAAAAGCCTGAAGTGGCTGCAAAACTTGTTCATACTTAAAGTGTTAATGTTTAAAATCCAGGTTTATCCTAGAAAATCAGTAATGTTAAATAAATGGGACCATTTCTGACTAGAAAAGTGTTTAAATATTCAGTAAAAATAATGACCAAATCCTGATTCTGGTTACAAATAGTATGTAAAGGACAGCTAAAGGACAGCTGATCAAATGTCAGTATGGGTTATGTATATGTTCTGTCAAAGTATAACTTGGCAGTGATGCGTTAAATTAAAACTTGTTTCAATTTTTTTAAAACTCATTGTAGGTGTAAAGTTTCCCTTAAAAGAAAAGAAAGATGTAAAATGTGTATGTAAACGTCTGACTGAAGCTGTAAAACGAAGCTTTCCAAAGAGTTCTCCTGAAAGAGTGGTTTAATTAAAATATAGTCAAAATGGGACCTGAATGTTAGAACAAAAATTGGTTTGAAATGAAAGAAATTCTAGTAGTTGTACATTTCTGTAACATAAAGCGCAATTAGCATACAGGGTGAAATAATAGTCAGTTTTTAATGAACAGATTTTCTCTTTTCTGACTTATTCCATGTTTTTAAAATGAGTTTTTATTCCTTGATCATTTTTTTTTACTTTGACTAATTCTGTTTTTGTAATATTTTACCACTTGTGACTCTGTGTGTCTGTGTGCAGGAGGGAAAAGGCATGGCGTGCCCTAAGTGGGCCATAGGCCTAAAGATGATCAATAATTGCCATTCAAAGCCCATTCTCATCCTGCCAACACACTTCCATACTGTGTACAGCAGAGCGCTTAGCCGATCAATTGAAAATAAGTGTCATTTACTTTTGCATGTTTGCTAAATTACATGAGCAGACCCAGCCGGGACTTCCTCAATCTCTCTTTATGCTTTTATTTACCTTCTGTCCCACTTATTTTTCTTTTTATCATTTGGCAATATGAGACAGGGAAGCAACCTTTGTTTTGTTGCAAACATATGCATTTGCCCTGTCGTTGCTTCCGTTCTGTGTGTGCGTTACAAGTTGTTTGTGTGTTTGTAGGGTCAGGCTAAATGGATGTATTATTAGTAACCATTCTGCATTTGGTCACTGATGTTTTCAGGCACAACAATCAGATCACTTAAGAGACTACTTGGTCTATGGCCCAAAGGTTCCTGTCTCTCCCTGTATGTCTCTCTTGCTCTCTTTTTTTTCCTGGTATTCTTCAGTGCTCCTCTCCAGCACACAGAAAAACCCCAGCAGCCATGGCCATCAACCCTTATCTTCTCCCCTTGCCACTTCTTCTCTTTACTACCCTTGTCCTTTACCTCCATGGGGGAAAAAGGACAAGGTCATGAAGATAAACATAAAAAAGTGAAAGTGGACGAGAGAAAGACGCGCACACACACGCACACGCACACACACACACACACACACACACACACACACACACACACACACACACACACACACACAGCTAAAATGATCATTTCATTTGGACTGTAGCTTCTGGGCAAGTGTGATGAGAGGCTTGCCAGCTAAATAATGGCCATTTATATATAAAGCCTTTTGTTTTACTACTTACTGCTACCTACTATTCTAGAGTTTAGCTGAATCATGTTTTAACCCATGTAATCCTGTAAAAATGGACCATTAAACCTTTGAGCCTGAGAATGTTGATACTGAAGAACATTTTTCCACAAACTCAAGGAAATAAAGCAAATTCTGTCACTGGATTCCTTATTAAGTACATCTGCATAGTTGCCTGTTAACAAAAGTAGTGAATTATTCAATCAGTAGTTTAAATAACTACTCACTACAACCAAGATATGGACCTCAAATTCAGATGAGAAGAACAATGAGCTGCTTAGATTCAGTAATGGATGAGGTGTAATATTATCCATTATTTGCCAATAATACACTTGATCACCTCTTTCTGTCCTGAAGTTCCCAATGCTCAGCAAAAATACTGAGGACATTGTGATTATTTGAAAGGTAAGAGAAAAGTAAGGAAGGTGGCTTTAGTGCAATCAAAATTGTCTTTGTGGTCTTCAAGGAAAATATTTAAAAGTCATGTTTTCAACGTATCAAGCCCCTTGCTCAGCGTCAGTGTTGATGTTCTTATTGATTGGGAGTTGGAGGGTTTTTTTTGTGTGGTTTTGATTCATAAAAGAGGAAGTTTTGACTGTTTTTGTGGTCTTCTTTGAATCGTTGGATGATGTCTTTAAAATGTTGGCCTTTGGGGTTCTGCTGAGATTCTGGTATACGGCAGTGCAATGCGGGCAATGATTGAGTCCCCTCAAGAGGATCTAAATGTGAGCAGTGGTTTGTTATTTAATTTATGTAAATTACAAACACCTTGCCATGCTGTTTTGGACTCTTAAAGAGAGTCAAAGGCGTCAGCTGATCACCACCTGCTAGTGAGTTGGATCCAGGCAGGATGCCAGAATAATCCAGCAAACTCGATTGAGTCATGAGGTTAAATCAGGAAGATTAGCAAGAGACCCTTCGACTAACACCTTTGAGAGCGTTTCTCACAGTTTTTGAGGGTGGTTGTAGACATGGTATCTGAATGGACCTTGTTCAAAAAATTGGTCACAGATTCAGGAGCTAAGCTCTGAAGATCATCAGTGCCTGTGGCATTGGCAACCAAAGCACCTTTTAGTTGTGAAGATAATGAAGCTTATAAAAGAGATAGTCCTTTCTTGAGGAATATGTAGCCATTTTCCTCAAGAAAATGGCTACCTTGTGATTACCTTGTGATCTTATCTCCAGAGTAAGCTGTGCATTGCACAAAAGAAAGATGCCCCAGAATCTGCAACGTATGACAAAAATTTCTCCACAAACGTGTTAAAATTGAGTTGAAGCATAACAACTCTAAGCACAAGGGAGTCAGCTCAAAGTGATGACTTGACGTCCAAAGATTCACGCTTTCCCCGAATCAAGCAGCTATGGGGGGAACCAGAATAAACAAGTCTGTGCTCGCACCCTAGCAAAGGAAACTCTGCAAACAATTTCTCTTCAACAACAGTTTCTGCTTCAACTGGCCACAGATCTGCACATTCCCAACCAACATGCAGTGTTCACATGCTGCTAATCACTGCATGCTTATAATATCCAAATCAGCTGTGCTGTTCTTTTATGGACAATAAGGTTTGTACAAGAAAATGTGCTATCAGACAAGAGTGTCTTTGTCTGCAGCTGGACAACAAAACACATTGTTGTTAATTACTTTAAGCGTACATCAAACACCATGTCGGCGTAAGAGCGTTGCTTAATCGCATCTCTCTGAAGTCTAGCTGTTGTATGTCGTTTTATTTATTTTGCGCCTAGATGTTTTAATTTGTGTCCTTTGCCTTTGCATCATCTCTCCTCACTGTTGGTTTTCCACAGTTCTCCATTGTATTTATCATAACCCACAATTGCTTGACGATTTAAAGAACTCGTCGTGGCTGCAAGTGCTCTCCTCCTTTGTTCTTTGGTAAAGCACTCAAGTGGTAACCGTTGGTGAATTTATAAAATGCTCTATAGGTATTGAAAGAAACTCTTATAAAGCACTTTGGAGAATGCATGTCTGTGTTAAGGTCAGACAGTTGGACACACACCTTTGTGTGACAAGAATGTGGGCCAATTCGTACAGAAGTCGAGCAAATAAAAACACGTCTTCACTGGAGCTAGGATTTTCTTTATTTAGTGTAAGTATGTGTCAAATTAAACCTAAAGAATACACTCGTTTTGATGAATCTGGGTGTCACACAAGCGCAGCAGAGAATATTTTTGGGACGGAGAAAAACAGAGTAGAGGACATGGAAGAGGGGAATGTCTAATAGAGATATATCATTACACTGTTATATGTGTAATCTATTGTGCTGCCATTGAACAACAACAGCATGCGTTTGGCAGTAGGCCATGGGCGCACATACACACACACACACACACACACACACACGCTGTGCCTCCAGTGGGGACGTAATAGATGGTGTGAGTGTATTAGTCGCTACAGTCCAAGTGTTAAGTGCTGGCCTGGTGTGTGTGAGATCGATGACAGCCGGGCGACCCCTCATTCTGGCACACACACATATAGACACGCAGAGAGAGCTGTGACACATAGCCCGAGGTCAGGGTTCATACGCAAACATATCAGTCTCTAAAACGCACATAGACATCTCTTTCCCCTCTCGCTCCCCGCGCGTATACATAGCTGGATCAAAACGTTTTGTGTCTATTACACAAGCACGCGCGCACACGCACAGCCATCCATATACCCATCTTGTCCTGAGACTGCAGGGAGGGGCCTGCTGTCAAGCACCGGTGGTCCATCGATACTCGGGCAGAGCACTAATGCCTGCTGTCTGCTGATGGACGCTGGCCTGCCTCCAGGGACCATTAGACTCAATGGGACAGAGACAAACACACACATGTACACACATTACACCAAAATGAAACACATAAACACAACTACTACTATGATGCACCATTAAATCTTAGTATTTGCAGAGTCAAACCTCACAAATACATACAATGGAAGCATTAATGCACATTTGTATTGTTTTCATCTGTTTAATTTTCATCCACATCAGAGCAGTAGGTGAGCTAAAGCAGGTTCATAAAGTTAAATAGGACTGAAGAAACTTATTTATAATTGCTTCATAATGAATTTGAAGGGAGGGCAATCATAAAATAAATGATTTCACCCAAGAAAATAGCTTGAAAAATACATAGAAACTACATTTTCCTTATCTTTAGCAAGTGTAACCTACAAGCAGTGACATACAGGACTCAGATTAGGCTCCTTCAGAGACTTTGAGAGGTCTTATGGTGTCGTTTTATATTTGATGCACACATTTGCTAGAATGCAAGACTTGTGACTGTTTTAAGCATGTATGGCATTCACATAAAATCACCATGCTGCGCAGGATCAGGTGCTGTGTCCTGATCTTTTCCCTTGACTATCCGTTGAACTCAGTTCAGACACAATTAGTCGTACTATTATGTACCGGTGGCTCCTTGGTCCTTCACTGCGTTTTCTTTTATATCTTCTCATTTTTGCAGCTCCCTTTTCTCTCTCATTGATCACTCACAGATACCCGAGAGTGTCCAGCTCAGCAGCTTTTTGGATGGATTCGCTCAACAACAAATGAGCTGAAGTGGGGGAAAGAAGAAGAAGAGATGTTATCTTACAACAAACCAAATGCACACATTTAGCTGGACAATGATTGGACAACTGCAACTCTGTTACTTCCTCTTAAGGACAAGACTGAAATATTTTGTGTATGACCTCAGTCATTCGTGTGCGCAGACTCCAAGGACACCGTCTGTGGATGCTTTAGATTTCATAGCCAACCGATTGCCTACATTTCTCAAGACAATTTCCTTCATTTTGAACATTCCAAACGGACACAAACAAGTTTGATGAGCTAGTTGGGCGCCTAGCCCCATTTCCCTGCCACCGGGTGATCATACTTGGTTATATTTGCATGGAATCGTTTTGATTTGGCAAATTCAGAATGCATTGGTCAGATTTGGTTCATAAAGCCATGCCTGTTGTTAAAAAAGTTAACTTTAGACACAATAGAATCTTTGTTTTCATGCCTCAACTAAATAAAAGCAAGACAGCTTAGAAGACTTAATATGTTAAGAGAGAAAAAGAGGAAACATGTCGATACCGAGTAGTAAGCAAGAGGTTTCAAAGTTGACAGTTGTACACCAGAGAAAGTTGATGCTCAGGATTTGTTGGTCAAAGGTTTGGTTCTTAGACCAGAAGCCACATTTTCATTTTATGCTGACTGATAAAACAGAGAAACAAAGTGTAGACGATGCACAGGAGCAGCCCCGCCGAGTGAATGGGAGCGGCTGAGCGGAGTGAGCAACACGGCGCAGATGAAAACAACATGAAAGATGACGAGCAAGAAAACAATGAAAGGACACCTTGAGAGAGGAGGCAAAGAGAGAGAGAGAGAGATGGGTCCTGACAGGGGCGGAGGACTGTCTGTAGATCTGCCTGCGTCCAATCTGGGCGCCTGCGGGCATCATCGCCGTCCCGACGCACACAAACACACAAATGCACACGCAGATGCGCAGTGATAACCCATCACTACTGGCCAAGTGTTGTTTAATCCAACCTGACTTGCACTCGACAGAAAAAGCAAATTCACTTCCACTCAGAGTCTGAAAAAACCGAGCGCTCTTCACATAAATGGCAGTGCTCTGAATTACCCTGTTTGTGTGTGTGTGTGTGTGTGTGTGTGTGTAGAAGGGATGCGTTTGTGCGTGTGTGTGTGCTTGTTGGCATGTACATGTGCATCCAGCTCGAGATTTTTTTATTTTTGTGATGATTTTTTCAGTGTGTCTGTGGCGGGTGTTTACATGTATTGGTGTTGACAAGCTCTTCAGCAGTACCCCCTTCATTGTTTGACAGGCAGATAGCTGGGCTGCTCTGCTCCCTATTGTTAGGGGGCTGTCATTAGACCCTGCTCGTACAGCCAGTTACACTGCCTGCGTGCGTCCCTGGACTGTCTGCAAAACACTAAGTTTTGCTCCTTCGTTTTGGACAACTCCAAAACGATTCCCAACCTGTTTAACCGTTAGAAGAATCGCTTGCCGTTCCTGTAACACAGCACACGGTAAAAGAGTGGACGGGTGTGGATGTTGGCGTTGTTTGTCTTTGCCACAATGAGAGGAGGAGTGGGAGATCAGCGTGACAAGCCATTGTTTCACGGGGCTGCAGTACTCCCCCCTCCTCTCCATTGTTATGTGACTTTTCATTAAGCCCTTGTTGGGCCGTCAAATTGAGCACAAGTGCTTGTTAGCCACTGCGCCGTCGTCATTTTGTGGAGAAGAGTAGGTGAACTGAACTCAACCACATGCACACAGACACATGCCGAGGGACAAGAGGGCAGAGGCAAAGAGTGGGTGCCTCACATGTGGAAAATCATTTCTGCCCGCTGTCTGTGCTGCTCGATGCTTTATTAACGTTCTCATGTGATGCCGATGACCAAAAACAGAAGCCGTGCTGATTAATCCAGGAGTTTGAATTGAAAGCACCAAGCGTTATTAATAAATAATTTAGATTAGTCTTCTCGTGAATTCACCGCACAACTTAATTCATAACTGCTCAAATTGATTTTCATTTCATTCTGTTTTGCTGTAGATTGGTTGGAGGTCTGTGGCCCGTTTACCTGATGACCTGTCTAGCTGTGTTTTGACAGAGTGCAACAGACGAGCAGGCAAACAGCCAGCCGCTCCGCTATCCCGCTTCTAATCCACTTCCCACGTCCGAGGGAGCCAGGACAAACCTGTGACATCACTTCCTGCTCAGGACAATCATTCAGGAACAAACTGGGAGCCTCCAGAAGCTCTGCCTTTACCATAACAAGTCCGACTGCACCCTGAAGGAGACACACACACACACACACACACACACACACACACACACACACACACACACACACACACACACACACACACACACACACACGCGCAAGCGGACACTATTGTTAGCCCCTAACTGTGAATTCGCTCTGTTTATTTACATAATTTTCAGGCATTGTATGTATCTGTCTGGGTGGTTGCTCTCACTTCCCCTATGCTTTTCTGTCTGGTTCTTATTTTGTCAGCTTCGTTGCTGTGAACTCCTCTTTGGGCTGGATGCCTCCTGAGTTGAGTATTTTTTTGTTTTTGTTTTTGTTTTTCGTCTCTGGCAGCTGCAGCATATGTAGTCAATCGAATCTTCAACAAGGTTTGATTTGGAACAGCATTCAGGCACTTTAATGTCTGAAGGAGTCCAAGACGTCCAACGTGTTTACCATGAAGCTGTTGAGTCACAAGTCTGAGTCTGTTTCTTTTCACGTCTATGTTGCATAAACAGCTTCGGTGTCAAGCAAAAGTATGCATACTCTGCAAACTTTTCCATATTTTATCTCATTGCTATAACAAACTTCAGTGTATTATTGCGATGTTATGTGACAGATTAGAAACTAGTGTTTGTTTGTGAAGTGAAAAACAATCATGCACGGTTTTAATAAGTTTTATAAACCTCTTTATGTGTGCTTTAGGTGTGGACTTTGATTGGTTTATTTTAACATATGAATCTGCTTTTATGTAAACCATTCCACTTCAGCTCTGGCTGTATGTTTTTTAGCTGTAAGGTGAACTTCTAACCCATCTCAAGTCTTTCACACTCTTTTTAATGTTTCCTTCTGCTATAAACCTGCATTTGTTGCATTTGGCACCATCCATCTTCCCAGCACTTTTCATCAGCTTACACATCCATGCTGAAAATCCTTCTTCTAAACTTTCTCCTTGACATTTTCAAAGCTTACAAATTATTTGTTTTAGAACTTGATCTTGTTTCAGACATCTCCACAGTCATATCCCTGACCCGTCTGCCGTGTTCCCCGCTCTCGATGATGCTCTTTGTTTAGAAATCTCTTGGGGCTTCACAGAACATCTGTATTTACTGAGATTAAATTACACTCACAGGTGTGCTGTACTCATTAATAAGGAAACATGCTAAGGCAGTTGGTTTTCTGGTATTTATTTTGAGGGAAATCAGATTAAAGCAAACTAAATACACTTAAGTTTGACTTTAAAACATGACAAAATGTGATAAACACCGAAGGGATAAGGATTCTTTTACAATGGTCTTTGGGCAAACTGGAAAATAAAAAGAGGTTGCTGTGAACATGTGAGTACAACAGTGTTTGTTTCTTTTTGCTTACTTTGATGGACCGCTTTTATCTAAGTCTAAGAAACGTTTTGGGACTTCACAGACGCCGCTGAGGGCTGCTTTGGGTCTTCTCCCAGCTGCAGTACCACTTTCAGCCTGAGAGTGGGAGCAGTGGCTGCAGCTTTTGCAGCCTCAAGCACACTCGGAACATCTCTATGAACAACTGTAACCTTTCCTTCCTGGGAAATGGACAAAATATGTAACTGTGAAACATGTGCAAGCTGTAGGAATCTTCTGTAAGGAGTTGTGAGTGTTTAATTTTTTTTTTTTTTTTACCTGTCTACTGCTATTCAGGGGTTTCAAGGAACACTTGTAATTTGTTTCTTTGTTCTGTTCTTATTTCATTTATTGTGCGTCATTGGCGTCAGTTCTGCACAAAGGGCTACCAGTTGATTGCACATTGTCACTCACTACATATTGGTTTTGATGCTTGCTCTTATGTGTGCTTTTAATTGATTGACCCGTTGTTATGAATCTGCTTGTCATCAGTCGATACTAGCAGCCCCTTAGTATTCCTGGACGAGGCGAAGAAAGGGATTGAAGGGAAGAAAGGGAAAGAGGGTAAGATATCGATCAGGTGCAGGATGCATCAAAATCCAACTTTACCTGACCTTCCAAACTGCTGGCATCATCACCACTAATGTCCCTTGCTTTCTTCTTGCCTTCCTCACACCTCCGTCCTTTTGTCTCAGCTCCGTTTGGAGTGTGTGTGTGTGTGTGTGTGTGTGTGTGTGTGTGTGCGTGTGAGCTTGAGCTGCAGATAAAGCCTAAATTGAGCTGTTTTGATTGTTCGCGGAGAGCGCCCGCAGCACAAGGCCCCTCGGCTGAGAAGCGCGCACACACTCGCGTTCAGTCACTCTCTGCTTGTCTTTTTATTAAGTGGCGCTGGCAACAGCAAGAAAAATTCTTGTAATTACAAGTCAGAATAACTTTCTGTCTCAGGAATTAGGCAGGCTATTTGTTAACACCCATCTCAGGGCTCTGTATATCTTTGTTTATTTGCAACCTCTAATCAGGGCGCACACATCTCGTTTATTTCAGCTTAGGGCTTCACTGTGGGGAAGGTGTTTACTGGAAGGTTACCTGACAAAAACACATTTTAGATACTTGAAATGTTACTTCAGTGTAAACTGAAATCAAGGCCGCTCCTCACTAAAGGCATCAAATGTTCAGTAGACAGGAATTTTCTAATTCATAATATAGTTTGATAGAAAAGAATAGCTGAAATAGCAACTGAATATTATGTTTCTGCAAATAAACAGAGTTACATCACATTCAAGCGACATTCCTAAACTTTATTGTGATGCCACAGATACCTTTTCCGAGGTGGCCCTGAAAGCGTTCCCCTTTATCTACTTTTTCTAAATGACTAACAGGTGGAAACTCTGAGAAATACACGTTTCCTGTTCAGTTTCCACGTTATTAATGGCTCAGCTACAAAAGAAAAAAAGTGCGGTCGTCAGCACATGCAAATTTTTATGTGAAAATAATCATCGATGTGAAAGACTGCCACACTCAAGTTGACAAATCATTTGTGTTAAAACATTTTAATACTCGGGGTATAAATAGAAGCATTAGGTCACAAACGGACCTATGGTGGGTTCTTGATACTAGATAAATAAGTGATATCACTACAGATATGTTGGTGCAGTATTGGATTCAACTCACAGGATGAGAATAGACATAATGTTGGGTTCATGAGATTGGGATCTTTGAAATGGGGAAAATATTCTTTTTTTTTAATAAAACATAATTTCACTGTGACAAAAGTGTGTTTTAAAGAACCCAAGTCTATAATATTGTAGGGCAGTTTGGTCAATCAATTCATTAATCAGTCATTCAATCTAATTTTAGCGTTTTGTAAAGATCAGCACACAGTTTGTATAGTATTAAAGTTTAAGTGCCTGTTGCATGAATATTTCTTTCTTTTGCTGCTCTTTGTAGAACAGCAGAAATAGAATAAACAAATGTTAGCTGGTCTAGTTAGCTAGTCAAACTCTTTGGTGAAGGAGCCAGCTGATGTGTGGCTGCTGTATAAACGTGGTGCTCGTAGCTTTCCAACTTTAGTTTTGGTACTTAGTGCTACCTTAAAGCTGCAGTATGTCACTTTTATAAAACTATGTTACACATTTCTTAAAACTTTTAGTATGCCATGACAGTAGAATATGAGACATCTGCAAAAACATCAAGCTCCTCTGGCTCCTCCCTCTGGTCCTACGATCATCTGCAGAAATACACGCTCTATCAAAAACAACCAATCAGAGTCAAGAAGGGTGTTGTCGATCACGATTGTGTAAGTGTTGCAGCAATGCTTACCATGCTTACTAACCTGGATGGATGTAAAGACTTATTGAGTTTGTGGTGATGCTTCTTTGTGCGAGTATTCACAGTTTAATATTCATGGGTGCTCCCAAACCATAGATGGTTAGAAAACACCAACCACCACGTCTACTTCCAGTTAAATCGAAGTAGAATACAGAAAACTACTTACAAGTGGGTACAAAAGCGTCTCCTTGCAGGTAAAAACTGATAGATCAGCATGAAACACTCCGCAGAGGGTTCTCTCTAGAGAGTATTAATTTTCACATGATGAAACATCCTGCAGTAGTCGGCAGCATTATGCACCATAATGAGTTTGTAACAACAAAAACAGTGATTTTTTTGCGAGGTTGCCAATAGATAATCTGTATCTCTATGTATAAACAGTCTTAATTTGTCTTAATTGTCAAAAAGGCAAAGGTGTAGCAGCCACCTTTCAACCAGCTTGTCCCCCCACCTGTGTGCAGCAACAGGTGGGGGGGACAAGCAGTGATGCATAACTTTAAACTCAGGTCATTTTGGAACTTTTTCTATCTACTTATTAAAATAAATTGAAACGGTAACATTTTAAAAACCTTAGTATGTCTCGACATTAGTAACTAATCCATACGCGGTTGCTTCGTTGGGATTCTGGTTATGTTTACTACCTGGTCTGAAAAGAATGCATAGACGGTCCTGCAACATCATTATCCAAACGCCACTTAAAATCTCGAACTGCAACCAGAAGATTTGATGGAATTGCTTTCGGAGAGTAGTGTTTGTGCACGCACGTTGACATCCAGAGACAAAAATGAATTGGACGTTTTTCTCTGACTACATGCACGCAAACACACAAATGCACACACACACACGCGCACACACACACACACACACACACACACACTCAAAGTCACTCCAGGGATGATGTCTGGCTAGGTGGATAAAGTAGTGTTATTGTAATTCGATAGATGGCTTTCCCTAAGATAATCTGCCTTAAACAGATGATCATTTTGGGAGTAGATTTGATTGATGTGGGACAGGCAGAAAAAGAACAAGGGGAGCGGGAGACAGACAGTGAGTGTATTTTAAGTCCCGTGTGTTTGTGTGTCAGAGAGAACGACGAAAATGGGAAATTGAAAGTGGCCCGTACGGTTGCAAACATCGTTTTGTGCCAGCTGGACCCGAAGCGATGCTCAAACTGGGACTTCTCTCTTTCTCCGCGTCTCTCGTCGTCATTGTTCATTTGACTTTTCCTTTCTCTGCCCCTTATTTTTTTGCATCATTCATTTCACAGCGCTTTGCGGCGGCCTGTGCTTTTTTTTTTTTTTTTTTGTACACATTTGACTCACATGATTTCAAAAGATTCGCTTCTATTCATTCTTGAAGCTGAGGCGCTGGCACACTTGGGCGATCTGTGCAACGTTCTGAAACGTTTCGGTTTGAATCAAGGTTGCTCGTGGCTCTGCGCAGACAAAAACGCATTCGGTTTAATTAAGCCAACAGCAATCAGCTTTAGTGTATCTGGTCAAGGTTGATAGATAATGGGGATTCACTTGGCAAAATGTTTGAATGCCGCGAACTCTTAGTGAAACTAAATCACTAAAAAAAGCAAACAAAAAAAAAAAAAAACCTCTCAGTTGAGTGGCGTCTTTCATTGGAATTAGTTATGTTAGGAAGGTTTTATATAATAACCTGAGTATCAACATATATTTCTATTCTGATTTATTTTCTGGTGTACCAATTTACCCTTTTTTTTTTTGCCACTTTCCTGTTGAGCTTGGTTTTCCCTTCTCTGAAACAGAAAATTTATTGAATGAAAAAAAATAGTCTGCACTGTTTTTGCTCACTTACATCTGCAGTGTATTTTGTGTAGTCCCAGTCTTTCTTTCTGCTCCCCTTTCACTCTTGTCGTCTCGTTCCCTTCTCCCAACATAATCCTCGGCTCAAGCCCCTGGGTTGCCGTAGAAACATCAATAACATTCCTGCTTGACAACATCTTAGTGCATTAAAGTGGTCGTTGGGAGACTCAGCCCAGCCGAAGCACGCACACACACTGTAAGCCATATCCTGAAGATTCCTGTGAAAAGTGGCAATAAAATCTGGCAATATACAGTCACCGGCCACTTTATTAGATACACCTCGGTCTGAACTTCTTTTAAATTCTGCGTGGCGTAGATTCAACAAGATCTCTAACACGCCCCTCAGAGATTTTGGTTTATATTGACTCATGGTTGCTGTAATTTTGTTCTTGCACATTTATCTATAAATGTCCTGCTTCTCCATGTCCCAAAAGTGCTTATTTGGATGGAAGCCTGGTGACATTTTCATGTTCAAGAAACATTTTCAGTCCTGCTCGCTTGATATTTTCTGATTTTTAGCTCATTGTTTGTTAACCTGAGAGACGGTTGTGGATGCAAATCCCAAGAACATCAACAGTTTTTGAACTAATGTAATTTCCTGACTATATGTCGCCCTGTAGCATAAGTCAAAAATACTTTGTGAGGAGGAAAAAAAAAACATAGAAATGTCACACTGGTCTATAAGTCACATTTGTTTAGAAACTGTCAAACGTGAGGGGTCCTTGTCCTTGTTAATGAAGACGTTGTGTTCAGCTGCTTTTCAACAAACATACAGAAGCCGTCGACCTCGGCTTGGAAGTCTGGTGGCAGTTTCTGACACACTTTTGTCCGTTCTCTAAATTCTGGTGGTCAGGAACGACGGTGCTCCACTGGCGAAGTGCTAGCAAGCACTTTTGATGCTCTCTTATTCTATACACTACAGAGCATGTATTTTGGGATCAAGGGCGTAAAATCCTCATTTTATGTTGTTTTTTTGCATTTAATCATCAACAGAAATAAAATGTCAGTGCTCTACAAGTTCCCTCAAGTAGCCAGAAAGTTATTAGGTTGCTAATTAAAAAGTTTTCCAATTTAGGTTTCAACCATGCAGCATGCTGACATGAGTGAAGCATCTGCATAGTGCAGTGAGAGATTAAGTAATGCTATTTCTGGCTTACTGTGATTATTTTTTTTATTATGATTGCACAATTCAGTAGCAATGTGTGGTCCACATGAAGTGTGTCAGCCTCGGCGCTGCTTCTGTGAAATCTCAAAAATCTCAAAAATCTGTGGGAGTTGGACTTATCTATTGGTCATATTGTGCTTGAGATGTTGTGGAAGCTTTATTTTTTACATGGCATCGTGTTTTCCTTCATCACTGAGAAGCAAGAGAGATTTGCAGTGGGACTAGGGTATTACAGTAGAGTGCATTTAGTCATTTTACTTTAGTAAACTGAAGAGTAGTCAGAAATGACCAGGCGCTTTTAAAGCGTTTAACACATCATGTCAGACTTACTTGTGTTACGGATGAAAGTAGTTGCTACTTCCTGACTTTTTTGTTTTTTTGTCAGTGATAGGGACATCTGCTGCTTTGTAGCAAAAAAACAAAACAAAACCCTGCTTTGTTACTTGCCAGGTGCATTATTATTATTATTATTATTATTATTATTATTTAAATTTTTAATACTTAATACACCATAAAACTTTAACCTTATGTCTGTTTAGATGTTCATGCGATTGACTGAATCTGCTGGAGTCCATTCTTAACTTTAACCACCACTGTTCAGGAGACAATCACTGCCAGGTTGACTGACACATCACTCATTCGTATTCAGTTTAAGTACAAATCGCACAGTGGTACCGGACTCTGAGGTGAGCAGTCTGGACTGGGAAGGAAAGGCTTCTGAATGCACACAGGAGAAGAGCTGGGAGGGTGTGTGCGTGTGGTGATAACTGTGATCTCTTGTGGTAGCAGAGGCTACGGATTGGACAGACCTTTCATCACGCCGCTCAAATTATTCTGATTGGCTGCTGATTTCCTGATGGCTCCCCTCTGTGTTTGTTGTGTGTTTTGGTGTTTGATTGAGCGCCCGTGTGGGTCGCATCCTTGCATATGGGATTGTCGGACGTGTGATTTCTTGATGGAAGCCCTGTTTCATCACACCACCTGTCTCCGCGATGACAGCGCTGGGTCTAATCACTTGATGTGATTTGTGTTGGTAAAACGGGGGTGCTTTTCCACCGTGAGGACCTCCCACCTCCCACCCTGTGTCTGTGCGTGTGTGTCAGTAGTTGCGGGGGTTCGATGCTGGCACCCTGCGGGGCTTCCGAATCAACACTGTCAAGATCCCGCTGCCCCATTATGCAGAGGCAAACCTTTTTGTCCGACACACAAGCAAACATGTACACACACACACACACGCAGCTCTGCAGACCAGTCATGTGAAGCAATCAGGACATAGTTCACACATTCCTATTATTCGTCTGCTTTACATTGGTGGATTTCTCTCTGTTTTCTGTTTCATGCACACCTTGTGAGTGCTCCAGTCAGACAGCCATGTAATGGGCTAAAGAGGGACACGAAGCAGATGGTTTTCCAGTTAGCTGCATCACTAATGCTAACAGGACATGTCACACAAGGAAAGGGGGAAAGAAAGAGGGCCTGGAAGATAAGGAGTTGGTAGTGGAAGTTGTTTTTAATCTTCATAGACGTGTTCTAGTCTTTTTTTTTTATATTCATAGCATTTAAACTTTTCTTCACTTGTCACTTTATAACCACAAATGTTCATGTATTTTATTTGGGATTCTGTGTGGTGGACAAACACAAACCAATGAATAATTGTAAAGTGGAAGATTTAAAAAAATAAAAATAAAAATCCTGAGAAGTGTGTTTAGCCCCTTTTACACTGTTAAAAAAATCCACTTTTGCTGAAAATACAATGGATCTTCAACTAGTCCTTTTTCTTCCAATTCAAACTGTTCATCTTTTGCTGTTGATCACGGTTCATTTTTCAAATCGAACCTGCAGTTGAAAGGCCGTTGCAGTGCTTCCTCAACCTTTCTGATACCGGTACCCAGAAATCACCCAGGAGACTCGAGCTTTCCAATCTGTGCCGTGCTGTGAAACATTAGCACCATACAAAATTTAGCAGGACTAAGTCAGGCTTTTAGCATCAGCCGGGTGTAGTCTCTATATGTTTAGAGGCGAGCCTGCAGCAAGAGCAACCTGATTAACTAACAAGGGAGTGCTTTCACCACCTACCATGATGTTTTTATGTGTGTGCAGCCTTAAACTATCTGGGTAGCAACATAAAATAAAGTCCCTTCAGTGAAACATTATAATGAGTGTTACAAATGGGTTTTGTTTGTATCTTTATAAATAGAATGAAATTTGTGTCATTTTCTTATCCTTTATATTGGCAGCAGATGTTTTAGCACTACATAGAAAATACACAAATATCTCTGATATAAGCAAAAACATGTTTATGTTATGCATCCAATAAAATGTGTAAAATGAGTTAGGAAGAGTAAAAAGATAGAGTGGTGTGGAGTAAAAACATAACGTATCTATTTTTAATCGAGCAAAGTGAAGGGTCGACTCCTAATGCTGTTGATCCTCATGCATATTCCTCTGGGGCCACAACCTTTGCACTTTCATCCTAGCTGCTCTCACCTTAATTTCCTTAAGTACTTTCTCCTCACTTATTCCTAAATCTTTTAAAACATCCTCGGCTTCCTTTTCCACCCGTGTTTGGCATTTTAAAGAGATGGATGAGAAAAGACGAGTCTTAACGATGATCATTGGTGCATAGTTGTCTCAATTTGTCGATGACTGTACGCTGCGCCATGTATGTATAAATAATGCTTGGAACTTATCTGAAGGATGCGCTATATTATTTTTATTTTTAACATATTAAGAAGATGACAGAGAGACTTTATACAAAACAACAAGTCAAACCAATTTCAGAAAGTCTTGGTAAAAATGTAACTGCAGTCCAAACTATTGTGACTCAGTAACTCAGTGAATTAAACATGCTTTAGGAACTATTATTAAATCAGTAACTCCAGAGTCCAATGCTTAAATTAAGCTGCTTCACCCACAGACACTAAGCTAATTAACAAGAAAAATTACCTTTTTTTTTTCTCGGACTGTTTACAGTGTGGATCCTGTCTATCTGCGGGCTTTAACTTAATTTCCTGCTTGTCCATTTCCTTTCCACTCTGCCTGCTTCTCAAGTTTGACCCTCCTCTCTTGTCTCCCTCCCTCTCCTCTTCAGTTCACCAATGTTTTATTACCTACTGACACTTTTTTATCTGCCTGAGCAGCCGAGTCTCTCTTATGTACACATAGCATATTCCTTTATCATCTGCTCATTTCATTCAACCACACACACACACACACACACACACACACTTGCTCGGACATATTCTTGTCCTGGCATTTTGAAATTCGCTGCCTCGGTAAACTGTGATACCTGCCCACGCCACCTGACCTCCAGTTAATCCACCATCTGACTCTCCTCGCTGCCTCTGCTGTTGCTCATCCCTCTCTGGCAAACAGCCACTCTTGAATAATTGCAGTGAAGAAGAAATTTTCAATGCATACGTGATGGGTTCCCTCTCTGTGCCTGCCTCTGAAAGTTTATCCTTTCTCCTTAATCCCACCTTGTTTAACTGAAGAGCCCGGTTTTAGACACTCACAGGCTGCACATGATTTGGATGGCTGCAGAAGGAAATGCATAGGAAAGGAAACTTATCTCTCTCTGGCACTATACCGCTCGGTGCTCACTCTCAAATATCAGCTGTTTACCTCTCGCTCTTACTGGCCCAGCTGTATGAACAACACCTGTGTAAACAGTAGTTTGCAAAAGGATTCATTTCCTTTGTATTTTTCTGCATTAAAAGCCTCAAACTTCATTGTAATTTATTGGAATTTAAGGTGGTAGAGCAGCAAAAAGTAGAGCATAATTATAAAAATGATGAGCTATCAATTAGGATTGATGCCAGATGCAGCTTGAGCTACCGAATGTTTCCAGATGTTGTCAGTAGGGGTGAGTTTTATGGACTTGAGGCTTTATTTTGTGGTGGTATTATGATAACGATAAAAGTGATGATACAAACAATTCATTGCTTTTTTTTTTAGGTATCTGCACAGCTTTGACTGCATGACACAGCAATCGTATCCTGTATACTGTTCTTGAAAAACATATGCATTTGAAATTCGCTACTATAGGACACCAGTCACATAAAGCAGTAACTGCATTTAATCATATTTTCAAATGTATCAATATTAATTGATGGTCTTTGAACAAACAGTGGAAAAATTGTAAAATTAGCAATCCCGACAATAGGGACTGTTATTTATTTATTTATTAAGCATCATTATTGGGAATTTATTGAGACACCAGTAAATCAGAATTGTCATACTAACATCATGGTGTGGAAACTACTGGAACAGTGTCCATTACCTTTATTGAAAGTATGGTTGATATGCTAAAAGTCTAACGCTGTATGTCTGCTAACCAAAGTGCAGGCTAGCTAGCCTAGCCTGCGCTAGGCTAGGCTCTGCTGAACGACAGAAAGTGATATCACTATGCGCACAATAATTACACTTAAATGATTCTTCTACATCTATGTGCCTTAGTTTTCCACCACTTGTTAAAAAAAAAATAATTAAATGACCAATTTTTTTTTCACTCTCACAATCCTGTGCTGCATCACCATCACTGTCAAAAGACCAAGCAAATACTACATGACTAAATAAACATGGGCTGTTAATACCAGCTAATACTTTTCCAAGCCACTGCTCATCTGCATACATTTCTGGGTCAATAACTGGAAATATACCTTAAGGAGAAGCTGTTTCCAGTATAATAAAACACTTTAGTTGTTGGCCAACTGCAGTTCACTGTGTTTGTGTCAGTGAGTGGGCGGGCAAATGCCAGATCATACACTGTGTCGAGTGTTTTAGCATGGCCGTGATGCGTGCAGTTTGGTGTTGTCACATGGGAGGAATGGTTCTCGCATTTACACAAACATGACGATGTTTGCACACACACATAATGCAGAAAACACACACACACACACACACACACACACACGCACACACACAATGCAACAATGCATCAAACAGAGAGGGATTTGGAGAGGTAGCGATGTGCTCCCCAGCCAAATAGCACAGAAACACCTTGATACTAGTGTGTTAAGGTGTGTGAATAGATGCGTGTGTGTGCGCGCAGCTAGCTCAAATCTCCACGGTACATCGGTTTTATGAGGACAAAGCTGACACACACACGCTCGTACACACACCGGTTAAGCAGCCACCTCTCGTCCCCGTGTGTTAATCCCCACCTCCCTCCAGATGTGCAATCATAATTTAAAGGTGTTGTCTGTATAATTTCTGTGGATTATGTGATTAGGAAGCTATTGTGGCAGATTAATTTGTGATTGAGGTTAACTCGTGATGAAATGGCTTTTGTCAGCCTCTGCCCTCGCCAGCCTATTGTACTGCTGCGTCCTTGTACTTCATGCGTCTGTGGAGGATGGAGGCATGCGGAGGCCCTAAACCCTCCATAATCTTTCAGCCGCCATATTTATTTATAATAATATGTCATGATTTATTTCATTAATGTGCTTGGTGTTAGCCTGTCTTAACCCTCACCTCACTTAAACCCCCTCATACCATCTTTCCTCTTCCAGTTAGTTTTGCGGGGACTGAAAACATTCATTTGAGCTGCATTGAATTTTTTTTCCTTATGTTTTGTCGAGCCAGCAGTTGATCTCAGTGGATCATTTTTTTTTTTTATCAAATAAATAAATGGCAGTGTGCAAGGCTGATTTGATGGCTCCTTTTTGGAGCGGCCGTTTGCTCAAGCATGAGGCATGAGAGATGTACAGTAAATTTCCATGTCTGTATTAACCTGTAAGAGCCCAGAGGAACCCATGAAGAAGAACTGGAGGTCAGACAGAGGGCCAAAGAAACCAACAAAGAGGCCTTGAAGAACCCAACATAAGAAATGATCAAGATTCAAACCAAAAATGTGACAAGGAAACTAAGAAACAACACAGAAAATAGAAAAAACAAGTTTTTCAAAAGAGAACCATGACTAATGTCTGCCACTAGAAACTTAATATCAATATGAAAGAAAAAGGTTAAGGACAAGGAATCTTAAAAGAAAAGAAAACATTAAACTAAAATCCTAAAGATCATAGCGTCATGTGTTTAGCTTTAATACAATACTGTATTTGTTTGGTAAATGTGTGCCAGATATGAGTGGCTCTTTCATAGATATGAGGTTTATATTTTAGTTACATCCCTTAAGGAAAACTTAAATTCATCTTTTATTATAGCAGTATGCACTCAGGAAATACTTTAGAGATTTGAGGGAATAATTTGTAATTTATTGCTTCCTGTATGTGATGAAAAGAGAGGATATGAATTTATTTTATGACTTTCCTCATATACTTTTGAGGTACTGATAAAGTTATCATTTTATACAAATAAAGATTCACCAGTCAGCCAGCCGAGGATCAGAATCAACAATTTTTCCCCATTTGTCAAATGGATAAAAAAAAACAAAAAGTATATTTTTCACTCTGTACAATATGCACTTAAATTCACTTCTTTGAGTTTAATAAAGACAATATTTAGGTTTGTGGAATCGTTACCCTTCTTTGCGTTTGTTTCTCATTTGTCTGGTAAGTTAAGAAAAACAAGTAGCAATCTGTCTTCGGTTATGAAGGTAAACCACGGAACAAAACTCAGTCGGACGCAGACAGAAAAAAACTATTCAAATTTCAAAGATTCTGCAGTTCATCTTTCATTTTCCTCTGAACTGAGGTCGACTCTGTCTTGCCATGCAAATCCTGGGAAAGAAAGAGGCGCTGGTTATGCTCTTTGTATAGTCCGTTGATAGTCAAAGCGCAAACTTGTCTTTTGCAGTCAAGTACACAAAGCTCCTCATTTGCTTCCGTCAGACAGGAAACTGAATGTCCTTTTAGTTTTCTCCATACTTCCCTCTCTCTCTCATCCGCTCTTCAACCAAACACAGCTTGCCGAAGCTTTATCACCTTTTGATCAGCAGCATAGGAGAGCTAAAGAGAGAGGCCTTCTAATCCTCAGCGTCATATTTATTTATAATCATATGTCATTAATGTACTTCACCTCACTTGAACCCTCTCTTTGCCGCTTTTCTCCATCCTTTACCTCTTCTCCTCATCCTTTTTTATTTATTTTTATTTTTTGTACCACCTACATTAACTGTACGGCAAGAAACCGGGTGACTCGTTCACAGCTGAGAGCAAGCGCTGCTGTTGGATCGAGATGGAGCTCTGAGGAGAGGCACCGCTGTGGCACAGCCTGGAGCCGGCTGTCACAAATAGAACATTTAATAGTGTCTCTCTTTCTCTCGGCCTCTCTGGAGCTGGTCCGCTGTGGGCTCGGGTCATTCCAGATAGGACTCTATCTTAGGATGATCTTACTGACAGCACCCACTTTAGACTAATCACTCCATTTAGACTGGAGTGGCCCCGAGGTGGGAGGGAGAGAGAGATGGGAAGAGAAATGAAAAGAGATGAGATGACAGAGATGAACAGTTAGTACGCCGCAGGGGGAGAGGGAAATGAGGAAAGACGCACGTTACGGCAACCGACGCCGAGCGAGACGGCAGGCCGCGCAAACCCAAGGAAAGACAAAGAACGAGTTTATTTTGAGGGACTGTTTATGCCGTGATAAACTCGTCAACTAAAACTGGAAGTTACTTTGCAGAACTTGAAGTGTTTGAGTGAACACTTCAAGATATCTGAGTCTGTTTCTAGTTTTTGTATATTTCACCATCAGCTTCTGTCTATATGTTTTCCATGTATGAATTACTTGGATTGTTGTCAACATCCGGTTTAATTTTATTGATGCCCCATTAGAATAAGCCTGGCCATTGCCTTCCTTGATTCTCATCTCCCTGTTGTCCTCTGTCTGGGATTTCTCCCAAAGAGTTTGATTTCTCTAATTGGATTTTGACCAGGACAATCAGCGAACAGGAGGAGGAGTTGTAAGCGATTGATTGGTAACTGAAATCGATCGCCTACAACTCCTCCTTCTGCTTTAAAATTGTAGTTTGCCTATAGTTTTAGCAATGGCAGAGGAGGAAGTGAACAAAGCCGTTCGGTCCGTGTTAAAGTCGGATGAAGAAAAATGTATAAGACATTTTTTTTTTTGGTATAAAATGTCATGAACCTGCTCACCACGGGGTTATTTACGATGCACACAATTTCTGGTAATCTTCTTGAAAATGGCACGTTTCATTAGTCATTAGTGATCGGTTAAATTCAGATTCAGTTGGTTAAGACATCAGCAGAGTCAACGCCTCCAGGAAGTAATTGTTTCTCAATAGTTTTGCCTCTTAGAAGCGCAGAACAAGAGGCTGGTTTTCGTCAGGTTACATTCGAATTATTTGAGGTGAAAAAAAAAAAGATGAATACTCACTTTGCACACAGTAAATGTTTTAGATCATCAAACAAATTTGAATATCAGACAAGCAACAGTTTTAGTTCAGTTTTTTTTTTTATTGAGTTTAAGGGAATAAGATTTGTAAACCAACCTGGTCCAATGTGGAAAAAGTAATTGCCCCCTTTACCTAATAATAAGTTGTCAACTGTGTCATTTTGTCATTTTAACCATTTGTTATTGATAATAGGCGACCAGTCCTATTATCAACAGCAGGACTGGTTGCTGGTAACAGGGTTTCTGCTGTGGAGAAACCCAGACCCAACTTTCTTTGCAGAAATATTTTAACTCAGCCACATTTGGGAGTTTTTGAGACGAAACAGCTCAGATGCCGCAGCATCTCAATTGTGTTTAAGTCCAGACTTTGATGAGGCCAAAAGTAAAGGCTAGCTGGTTTGTTTCAGACCATTTTCCTGAAGTGTAAACCAGAAGTGACTGGGCTCAAAGCCATGAAGTAATGGGCAGACACTCTTCTTCAGGATCTTATGCCGGAGAGTAGAATTCAAATCCAGGTTGAATTCAGGGGGAATGTTTTTTTTTTGTTTTGTTTTTTTCCACCCTGACTTTTACTTTATTCAAGAAATAAAAGTATTGCTAAGTCCTGAGTTTTTTTTTTTTAAAAATCGGTCTTTTAAAATGTCAAGACTGTGAGTGTCATTTACTTTTACTCAAAATGGAAAGCAGAAATGCAGAAAAGGTTTTTATTTTTCTTGGCTTTGAGAAACCAAAAAGTGTATAGCTCTGACACGACATGAAGTCTCTTCTGAATACTTCGCCATGACGGAGTTGCGTGTTCATCCAGCCTCGGTTTGTTTGTACAGGTCCTTTTTTTTTTTTTTTTTTGTATGACAGTCAATAATATTCAATAGCTCCCTGTCTGTCGAATGTGGCTCCCTGCTTCCCTTTCTGTGGCCAGATAACCTCCACCTGTCACTCCTCATCGTCTGCCTCTCCTCTCCCATTCCTCCAACTCTTTTCCCATCCATTCATCCTTCGCCGTTCTTATTCATCCAGAGTGATGGAGTTGGTCCGACTTACCGCCGGCTTTCAGTGGAGGTGAACGCACACACTTGTATGAGCCCGTACACACCGACTTGGCGCCTGCCACTCATTTACCTGACTGAATGCCTCCATTCTCTGGCTCCAAATTGACCATTGGCTGGACAGATGGACGGATGACCCACAGTGTTCCTGCGCTCTCCGCTTCCCTTTCTCCCACATAAACACCTTCAGTCACAGAAGCACACAATGACAGTGTGACCACAGGGCTACAAGAACACAAATATGTCTGCAGAATGTTTTATTTTCTATGTAATTTACCTAAAAATAATTTGAACTACTTTGTATAAGTCATCATTTTCATCGGCATTTATTGAGTAACTATAAATGCCGATAAATGGCCGACTTCAGCACTTATCTCCTTACCGAAAACTTAATTGGTCCAACTGTGAAGACCAGTTTTATCACTGTATAATGAATCCTTGTGCATAGGCTCCCAGCGTCTAGGCATCAACAACGTTGACAATCGCATGCATGCTCTTGGTGGGTGCCGTCGTCACACAAAGGTAGCATCAATCACACACAGAAATGATCTACAATCTTCACACCCCTAATTAAGAGCAAACAAACAGAACGCTACGCTCAGGCTTTCTGCTCAAACAGGTCAGCATGCATCGTTTATAATAATTATACAATAGATTTATCACAATACAGAGCTGTGAAAAAAAAAATAGACCACTGCACTGAACCCTATTGAAAACCTTATGGTTATTCCGCCAAATATTGATTTCTGAACTCTTAAAACATTGTTGTTTCTAAATGAACATGAACTTGTTTTGCTTTATTTGAGGTATGAATGCACTGCATCTTTTTTATTGTGACCATTCCTCGTTTTCTGCAAATAGATACCAAGTTTTTGCTCAGAATTTCAGAGACATGTTGTCAGTAGTTCATAGAATAATAGAACAAAGTTCATTTTACTCAATATATACCTATAAAGAGTAAAACCAGAGAAACAGTTTCAAGTGATCTCTTATTTTTTTCCAGAGCCCTAAAAAAATTCAGCCTTTCTTTGATATTTGATTTAAACACTATTTTATGGACATGACTGCTTTGGGATGTAGCAGCCAAAATGTGGTCAGGGTTCTGCATGGAGTTAAAATTTTCGTGGAACGCTGATGACAATGTCATGTACAGGTACGGAAACCTCCTTTGTGTTTCGGGAATTTCTGCAAAGGAAACATCCTGGTGCAGATGTAAAATTACTTTAATTTTGTTGTTCACAAGAAATCACTAGGGAAAAAAGTAACTACAACAGCATAAATGTGCGAATTTGCCCGTTTTGGGAATTAGAGTACCGTGTTGCACATTGGTACGCCTTCACAGCAGAGAATCTCCTGGAAAAACTTCACCAAAAAAAAAAAAAAATCAACAAAAAAAAATCAGTCATTTTCTGTGCGTTTATGACAGATCGGGCCTCAATGCGGCATGTGTTGGATGATTCTCTGTATCAAGCATAACTGTGCCTCTTGTCAGGAGTCTACAAGGTAGATCTCTTCCATCTGAGGTTAATCCCACAGAAGGAGAGGGGAAAGAGAGAGAGAAAGAGAGAGAGATCCCAAACCTGAATATTACTGCACCTCAAATCTCCTCTCAGTCAGACGCCACTACTCACATCTCACAACTTCACACAGAGGGCCTTGCATGACAAGATAAGTGGGAAAAGGTAAAGGGAGACAAACATGATCTGTCGCAGTACGCTGAATGGCAAATGCACACATGCATGCATAGTCCATATTTGGATAAAATCATACCCATGCAAAGGGACAACACACACATATACAGCATGAGCACACACAGGTACCTGTACCCACACTTAGCTTCAGACACACACTGGCAGCGGAGCTCATCTGTGTGCTATCTGCTCTCTTCTCTCTGCAGTAGGCAGATAAGTGCTATATCCTACCAGCGAGGAAGAAACGCCGTAGTGGATAGGTCTCGTACTTCCTCACTCAGTGTGTTGGTGTTCCTCGCAAAACCTTGTTTTAAGCAGCCGAAAGTGTTCAACTCCACAACTGAGAGTAAGCGTGGTATTTCTCTGAATGATAAATAGTTTTATTTGAAAATGTATCTTTGATCAGAGCCTTACATCACATTTTTACCTTTCATTATTTGTGCAATCAGATAAATAAACAACCCCAGAATGGAATCAGCCAATAATAATAATAATGATCGTGGCATTAGCCTTGTGGCTGGTTTTTAATGGTTCCACTTCACCTCTCTTTGGCTTCTGACTACATCAGTGGCATAGTTCTTGGACACCATTTTTTTTTCTTTCCAAGATTTTCTTTGTACGCTCTCTTGACTTGAAGTGACATTTTGTAGCTCAGAACTACTCTGAACCACAAAACCACAGACGTGCAGGCTGCTGTGAAATCTGCGCGGTAATAAAAAACGAACGGTGATGCTTTATCCTCTAGAAACGGGTGTTTTTTCTTTATTGTCTGACTTTTTATTTATCTTATTTATTTATCTTTTTCATTCATTTTATTTTTTATTTATCTCATTTATAGTTTTATTTTTTTCATTTGTCTTACATTTTTCCTTTGACACATTTTCCCCCTGTGTTATGTGCTGTGTGTGTGTCTCGGGTCCTCGTCCATCCCTTCGCTTGCTACCTCCCAGGATAAAACCCCTTCAGGTGAGACTGCCACCAGATCAGCTCCTGCCAAAACACCGAGGCTCCACTCCGTCACCATCCGCCCTCATTAGTCTCTGGGGGTCGGAGGTGGCTGGTTGGAGCTGAGGAACAGGTAGGGAAAGCGAGGAAAGAAGGAATAGTTGACTCAAAAAAATATTCCAGCACCCAGAATTCAGACGACTCGGAACCAGTGGATGGGTCTCCATCGGTTCCAATACTTAAAGAATGCTCAGCCTACCTGTTGGATGGTTTCTGTGTTTTATTATTGGATGATTTCACACTGGTGATACTAATCCAGTTCTGTCAGGGTGTTGGGTGTTTCCCATTTTACCTTGGGAACACCTCCTCTTTTAACACTTCTAACACCCTAACACGACTGACTCACACATACTTTACACTTTTTACCTGTCCTCCTTGAACCGCCCTTCAAATATATATATATTTTTTTATCCACTTCATGATTACACCATGTGGTTTTCCCATAGCAAAGCCTAAATCTTAACATTTATTGAGATTTGGAAGAAACCCTTGGATATTTGTTTGCATTTAGTGATATTTCCCTTTCCTATTAAAAACCACTGACTATTTTTAAATTGAACATATGACATATACGCTAACCTCAATCAAAGCATCTTTAGCAGAGTGTTGCAGTCACCAACAGAAACATTTTTTGAGGAAAAACAAACCTGGCAGGAAATGGTCAAACATGGAGGCTTTTCACAATTTGTCCTGTTAAAACCACAAACTTCAATATGCTTTATGGAGATTTTTAGGACAGACAAACAAAGGCCCAAAGGAAGGATGAATTGCAAAGCTGAAGGAAAATGATACTTGGTTTTCAAAGTTATTTGCAGGTAAAAGTACGGTGCCAAGAGCACGATTGAGACCAAACACAGCCAGATCTCCTCATCCTCAGCAACAAGCAGAGGTTGCCTAATCAGCACAGACTGTTCATTAACCACACATCCATAAACGCAATAGAAAAAGTCTTCAGGGGCAACTGAGACAAATAAAATAGATTTTTACCTTGTGTTTATGCACCACCCCAGTGGTAACCTGGGAAACTGAACATATAGAGACATTTCTGCAGAAAAATAATAATGGTATCATAAAAGTTGGTCAAATAAAAACTGCCCACATACTTATAGCATGTTTCTAAAAAGCATGAACATCAGAATTAGCATTTTTAAAAGCATTTCTCTCATTGGATAATGGAAGTCTTTATTTTTTCTTCTCTAATTACACAGCTATCCAACTGTTAATAACACAAAGATTAAGGGAATAATAATAATTCCTTATATTAAACTCGGCTTATATCTGCATGCCTAATTAAGCGGTCCTCATTAAAGTGGTTTGCAACTTATGGTCAAACCAAAACAAACCACACTCACACTCTTGACCTCTCCCACTAACAAGCTCATAATCCAGACAGCTTGCATGTTGACATTTGTGTATCAGAAACCCTAAGTGGCTTTGCACAAGTAATGCCCTTAGCAGATCAGATGGCTCTCCTATATGTCTGCCGCTGTGAGCTGCCTGTAGGCCTCTGATACAGAGCTGCTTGACCTCGGACAGAGAGGAAGCAGTTGCAACATTAACGCGGCTTTCTTGGAGACTCAGTTCGGAGCGTAATGTTTGGCGACGCAACACTGAAAACTCCCAGAGTTTCTGACTGTTTTATGACCCCAAGAGTGTCCCGGTGACTCTAATGTATCGATGTTGAATTTATTTCTATTTGTGTTTCACATCAAAAATGGAAAAAAAAAAAAAAAAAATAATAATAATAATAATAAGCACAAGTTTATTTACCTCCAGAAAACACAAAAATACCCTTTTCTAAAGATGTAATTATTGCATATAAGTGAATTTTCTTGAATAGGTTCTTGTCCTTATAAGGTCACATTAACTTGTTTCAACATGATTATAACTTTGTTTGCTGAAAGGCTTAGAGCTGCATGGTTGCAGCAGTTGATCTGGTGTTTTACCTGTGAGCGTGTTAACACTCACCTGTAACTGTGTGCGATGCCTCTAGGGTTCAAGCGGTGGTCAGTGGGTACAAGTGGTTGAAAAGTTCATGAAACCTTCCCTCCGACTCGGCCTTTTCGTGACCCAGATTAGCCTTAGCCGACGAGGTCAGGTGTATCCTTATAACAGGTTTTTCAAACTTAAACTCTGACAGCGTCACTCTCAACCGAAAACATTAAGAGTAGCGACTATAAATGCGTAAGTCGTCGTGGCAAATTCTCTGGTTTACCAACCTCTACCTTCCCTCTCCACAGAGATTTTTTGCCAGAATAGTTGCTTGTTGTTGTGAACGACTCGGACGAGAGAATATGTTGAAAGGACAATCACGTCAGATGAAACCGAAATCTAACTTTTTGTACATGTACAACAGCGTAGATGGGTAAACTATATGGGACTTTACCTTAAACAAATCATCTTTGCAGTAACACATGGTGGTGGCAGCATCATGCTGTGGGAATCCTTTGCTTCAAGATCTATATATGTAATGCAAAGTGAAGTAACACTTTATTTGAAGGGATGTGCATAAGACTGACATAAGATTGTTATAAACATGATATAACAGTTGTAAACATAAAGAAATCGTCATGAATGTTTGTGACTGTTGTCACAACGTGTCATTTGGTAAATAATGACATTTTTAATGCAAATGTCATTAAAAACTTGAACTTTTAATGCAAGTCTTAGTACAGCTTTGCATTAAAAATGTCATTATTTACCGAAGGACACTTTGTGACAACAGTCATAAACATTCATAAAGACTCCTTCATGTTCATGACCGTGTCATGTCACCCCTTCAAATAAAGTGTTACTGAAAAGTGATTCTGAGGAGAAATCCTTCACATCTCAACTGACTTAATACATTTTATTCTGCCTTTACACCCTGAAGGAAGCAAACTAGAAACAGCATAAAATCATATTGTAATTCATTTTAGTTTGCTATAGAAAAGCACAAGGACACTGAGATCTTTCTTTTTTTTTAATGGCACATTAATCTAACATATCTGTTTTCGGTTTGAATTTCCAGCTTTAACACGTAGCATATCAGACGTCTTAGACAAACGCTGAGACAATGTAGGGATCTATTTCCATCCATTAGTAGGAGAGCTAATCCTTGGCACACCTTCATGTGTTTAGTGAGCTGTAGAGCTGTTGGTTCATCAGGAGGTCAGAGCCTGGAAACGGTTGAAAAGTTCAGGCATCGTTTTCTTTCTCTTTCCTGAACCCTGTCTAACCCAGATTAAACCTGGGTCGGGAAGGTCATGGTCGTTCACTCTGCACTCTTTGGATAAAGATAAGTCTCCAAATGGGAGAACATATTAAGAATGTTTTTTCTTTTTTAACGTTTCTGCAGCTCATGTCTGCAATTTCAACGGAAAACAACACTGCCTTTTAGGAATCCTTGCATATAGTCGGAATAACAAAAACTATGTGTACATGCTCACCACCTCAAGGTGCTGTTCTTATTCAGCATGTTTTGCTATTTTTAAAAGGTTGCTAATAAGTTGCAAACAAATAGATGTCAATTAAGCAGAGTTGTGTCAATCATTTACTACAGTCTGCTTTACAGCAGAGGTGGAAGCTGCAGTAGGTAACTTTTTACTATTTTTTTTATAAAAATTTGTTAAAACTGTCACTATGTCATGACAGTAGATTATGAGACAGGTAATCTTTGGAAAAAATGGAGCTCATCTACCTCCTCACTGTGGTATTTGTAGCTGCAGAAACAACCAATCAGAGCTAGGAGGAGGGGCTCAGTGCTGTCAATCATCCTCATGCTTTTACCCTTCCCCTTGCTTTCTGTATGCTACAGCTGGTTCACCACAATAGAGCCTGTTGTGCATATGCAAGCTAGTTAACTTAGCCACCAATGGTGGAGGATAAACAATTTTCCAGTAACTTTCCTTCTCCACCATTAGCACATTGGGCAGCGCGTTCACTTGCATGATTGACAGTGTTGAGACCCTCATCTGGGCTCTGGTTGATTGTTTCTGGCAGAGCACAGTGACAACTCCTACAGAAAAAACAAACCCAAGTAAATCAAATAATTCATTAAAAAGTAAACGAATCAAAAGCAAGTAACTGCAGCCATATTTGCTTTGAGTAAACACCAAATTTCAAAATAAATGACTCATAGTATGACTGGGACTCAATAATATATATATGTGTGTGTGTGTGTGTGTGTGTGTGTGTGTGTGTGTGTGTTTTGCTTCTGATTAAATCTAAGAAACTAGAATAAGTTTTAGTGGCTTTTAGAATTCATTAAAAGCTGGCAGACCCTAACACAACCCCCCCCTTAACCTTTCACTGAATAGATTTGAAACTGAATGGGCATTTAAATAACATTTGAACAGTAATATGTTATTTTCTCATGCTAAATACTCAGGTCACTGAAACAGGAAGCAGACGGAAAAACAGAGGGTAGACACAAATCTCATCTCTGCAAACAAAACGATGCATGCGGGTTAATAAATACAAACAGAGTCGGCTATCCCGCCTGGCAATCAGCTAGTCAATAAGTCAGAAAAGGGAGGCAATTGGAGATTTGCTCCCGTTATCTGCCATCAACCGGGGCCGGGAGAACACTGTTGGCCTCAATCACAAAGCAGAGGAGGATTGTCTTTGGGGCTGTTTATAATGCTGCTGTGTTCATGTGTTTTGATGAGCTGCGCTTTTTTTTTTTTTTTTTGCTCTTTTTGCCTGATCACAGAAACCAGGTAATGAAAAGAAAAAGAAGAAAAGTATTTCTTACAAAGTAATTTTACAGTTAGAATCGTTCTCCTTTAACTTTACACACTATTGCTCTCTTTTTTTTCTTTGTTGTTGTTTTGTTTGTTTGTTTGTTTCTTTATTTTATTTAAAGCCCAGTCTGTTCACAGATACAAGAATATCCTTGGAAGACGACCGTTGAGCGTCTGTCAGCTAAAAACGATGAGGGCCGATGAAAGTCGACGCATTAATGGAATAGAAAATAAGGAGAGACGAGAGGAGCGCTTTTTGACAGCGGGGGTGAGGGGTCAGATGTAATCAGCACCTCTGTAATTCTTCTCAGCAAGTCAATTCTCTGTTTGTTTGTTTTTAATATTCTCTCTCCTCCCCTTCTCGGAGCATGTCTGCTGGAGATGGGAGGGAAGAGGGTTCAGGGATAAGGAGATGAGAAGCCGACTATCAGATGGCATATGATTGTGTGGTTAGCCTCCATACAGACCTTGTTTTTGTTTGGTCTGATTATTTTTAGGCTCAACTCCATGGAAAAAAGGTACATTTTTTAATCTTTGTGAACAAATTAGGGGAGAAAAGGGGTCAAATTGACGCCATTAGCAAATAAATAAATAAATAAACACTTATTTTCTGTTTCTTCCCTGCCCCTTCTAACCTCCCCTCTCCTGCCAATCACTTTGGCTGCCATAGCAGGGAGGAGAATCGCATTAACATGGAAATAACACATTAGGTATGCTTCAGTTTGTGTGTTTGCCATATGGCGCGTGCCACGTCTCAATCGACGCGGTCTGGTGTTTGCGAATTTTTGGTCATCTGTCTTCGGCGCGCGTGTGTGCGCGGGCCGGGCTGACCCAGACGAGTCGAGCAGCTTGTGATTTAAAACGGAACTGAATCCAAACGTTGCCATATGACCCTCATGCTCACAAGCGTCCCACTGAACCCCAACCAGCTTGTTCCCTCATTAAGCACAGCTGGCTTGTGAGGGAACGAGGGTCTGGTGCGGCGCGTCTGCTTGTCGAGCGGTCAGAAGGCGTTGTCGAGGACACGCCACACGGCCGGTAATTGGAAATGTCCCTCGGAACGCGTCCTTTCCCCTCCCGACCGAGGAGCTATAAACATGTAAATGAGAGTGCAGCTCACCTCGTTTTACCCACTTCCTCCTCTGTCTCCCCCCACTCGCTACCTCTCTCCCATTCCATCACTCATCACTACAGCCGCACGGCAATCAACGCGTGTGGGATAAACGCAACATATTGGCTGGCGGGGGGAGACGCAGGCTGAATGTGAAGGCAGGGTGCGCTGCGTGGTGATTAAGGCGTCTGATGGCGGGGACAGTGGTTGTTTTTGAAAGAAGCAGAGGTGACAACTAGCTGTTGGAAGTCAAGCAAACAGGAAAGCAGCTACAGATGCTGAGTTTGAATGAAAATTTGTAGTAATTCAATTGACCTATTCTTAAAGTCAAGGTAAAAGCTAATCCAAAAGTCAAGAAGATAAGAAACGTCTTAGGCTTTGTCAGGACGGTGAAGAACTGCAACAAGAAAATGGAGGCCAAGTCAAAAGTCTTGGGGACATTTTGGGAACAACTGACAAGGATTGGAGAAAAGGTTAAATGTCAAGGTTGGGGATCAGTTTCCGTGTGAATCTTGTTTTTTTTGTTCACAAGAAATAGGAAAATAGACCAATGGATAGTTGACTGTGTTGGGTTCATCTGCTGTAGAACCACAACAACAATAAAAGATCAGATCCCAGATACTAATAAGCTTCCTCTGTCGATAGTTGAGGTCCTTCATAATAAGTTAAGATGGATCTGACCAGTCAAAGATTATCTAACACACCCAGCTAAATTTGAGTTTCTGTGAACATCCACAGCAAAGGCTGCGACTAGTTGTTTTTTTTTTTACTTTGTTGTTGTGATTATGTTCCATTCTTGTATTTGTTAAAGTGATGCATAACTACACTTTGTAATTACACTAAAATCTTCCTTTTAAACAACCACAGCATAAATGTGACCAAGACTTTATTGCAGCTCTGAGATTAGAAAAAAAAAAAGGTTTGGTTTGTCCTGTCTGAAGGTTAGAGATAAACTGAATAACCTGGACAGTTCTGCAACAAAAACATTTGGTCAGTCCACTTTCTATGCTTTCTAGTTTCCATCTCTCTGTTACTTAGCAGTCTTTCATTTAGCCAAGTAGTAAAGTCAGGCATCGTCTCAGTCAGTCTATACTCAGTCATTTATCTTCCTGCTCCTGTATAATAGGCTGTATTAGACTAAGTAGTGTTGTCTTGCGCAGGCAGCGGCGTTGCATTTGCACAGAAAAGCTTCCATCAGTATCCATACAACGGTAGCAATTGGTAGCATCTGGGGGGCCACAGAAAAGGTAATTTGAGCAAAAGAAAATGATACCTTGAGAGAAAAGGTAGATCGAACAGTGAAAGGGAGAAAGTAAAAAGAAAGAGGAGAAAAATACATGGTGATTTACGCAAAAGTCCAAATGACAGGGAATTGGCTACAGACACCTGGCTGTGTTATTATATCACCATCAACAACGGCCTGCTCCTCTGCCAGAGGGAAAGAAAAACAGAAATTGTAAAGAAAAAAAAAACAACTGAAAATCTTTGCAACACAAACAAAACCCCCCGAAACAACAAGTGTTATTTCTTTTTTTTATCTCCCCCGTCTTCTTTTGCTTCTTGCGGCGAGTGCGAGGCTATCAATTCATCCTCCCTGCGGCTTCTTTTTTTTTTTTTTTTTTTTAATGGCACCGTTGCTCGACTCTCGTTGTTGTATTGTTTGTCGGCGTCCAGGCGGGGCCCGGCGGAGGAGTTGGTATCAAGAAGAAGAAGGGACAATTTGATGGATGTTTGTTGATATCTAGACCACTATGGCTCTGATTGCCTAACATTAAACCAGCAATAACAGGCCAATCATCCCACTTACACCTCCACACGCCAAGCAGCCGAATTGGATCAAACTGGCTTATTCCCTCTGTCACTTTCTTACTCATCCTCTCTCTGTCTGCGTCTCTCTCCGTCTCCCAGTCGATTTCTTGCTCTTTTCTCCTCTCTCCTGACATGCTTATTAGCTGATATTGATCCAGGCCGGTCAATTGTCAGCTCCTCTCATCCGCACAGTATTGACGGCATAATCAGTTAGAGAGAGGGATGAAGGTAGAGACAGTGGGAGGGGAGGGAGGCTGAGGATGATAGGCAGATGAAATTTTTCTGTCAGTGGGTAAATTATTGGCTGCTAGCTTGTTGACCCACAAAACTCCTGGACAAACACAAATGCGCAAAATTACACACACAGCAACTTCATTTTTGGGCACATTTATATGTATTTCTGTAGATTTCACACGTCTACGTTCTGCAAAGTTGATCTCCAATGTCTGGATGTTTAACCTACAATCATATATGTATATATTTTTTTGTACCAGCTAAATCATTGCCACATTTGATGAAAATGTGTGTATCTGTGAGCTTAATTAGAAAGTAAAAGCTCACCTGATAAGTGGAGTGTCACATCACATATGCCACTTGTGCTTGTGACTGTACCATGGCCTGTTGGAGACTCCCCTGACTCCCGCTGCCTCACTGCCCAGCTTCAGGGCTCCGTCTCTGGGGGGAGTAGCAGCTGGCGTGGCCTCTCTGTCGCTGGAGGGCTGGGGTTCATCTCATATTCTCTCTCACACACACACACACACACACACACACACACACACACACACACACACAGTTGTGTACATCTCGTTCCGTACATTAAGGTTTAATCAGGCACTTAGCCGGGCATCTGTTACTGCTCTGTCCGCGCGGCGTGTTAAGGACCTGTCGCCGCCGGTTACAAGCCCAACAGATCCAGTGACTGAAGAGACCGCTGTCCCACTTACTGGTTAAAGTCCCAGCTCTGTCTATTTGGTTTCAGAAATGTTGAACTCTCTAGCTGGCCGCTAAATGAGAGCGAGTTTAACTGGTGCTAAGTCGAAATCGAAAGAACGAAGCGAGACACATCTGTTATGTTGGTTAGTGAGTTTGTGCAAGATGGTGCAAAGGAAGAAGTGATTCACATTAGAGCCACGATATATTCAATCGCTGTCATCATTGCGATATTTATTTGTGCAATATCATAATCGCAAACAGCTGCTTCGATGTAAGTCAGTCTCATAAGGGTTGCGTTCATGCTCTGTATGTAATGGTGTATTTTCAAACCTTTCTCTGCTCTTGTTGGACAAACCTGATATACAATCAAAACAATAAATCCACATAAATTGTATAATATAGTCATTTACTAGACATTTCCAGTTTCAGTTCACTTAGGATTATCTTTTTTTTCTATTTACTAAATGCATTTTTACAAATTTTTTTTAAATTTCTGTCTCCTGACTGGGAGCGATTTTACCTTATGCTGAGCAACTGTTTAGGATTATAAACCACATTCAAACCTCGAAGCAGATGCGCTACAGCAGCAGAGAAACCACATTGATGGTGTTAGATAAATGCATTGATATTGAGAATTCAGAATTGGGTGTCAACAGTTCACTTCACTCTGTGGTAAGATACCAGCTTATATTTTAAACTTAAGTAGCAGAGTAATTTTTCGGCTCTATAAACACATCAGCTTAGTTTTCGAAGTCGGTGTTTGCAGGTCAACGAGACAGCGTATATGAAGCCGTGCGAGGGACATAAGCCTGCATATGAATACTGTGAGTTATCGAGTGATCGATAGGCAGAGTTTCTTATCGTTTCCTTTTCCTCCATTGTCAAGCGGGCGGCCAGTCTCGGGCGGCCCTCAGTCCCGGACTTATCTTGACACCGGAGCAGCAATCACAGGCCGGGAGATTGAGCGCTGTTTTTTTTTTTTTGCGGCAGTGTGTTCGTCGCGACCCTGAGGCCAGGATGCAAACACAAGCGCATCCCCGCGCGCTCCGTCAACCACCCAGCCCTGTTTAAAATGAACGGATCCTATCTCGCCTTTCACCATTCACATCGCTTTCTTTCTCGCCACAACACGAAGCTTAATCTCAGTGTTGCTCTGTTTTTGCCTGATACAGGGCAACACCAATGCATTATTTATTCTCTATCTCATATTGTTTTGTTTTTTTTGTTGTTGTTGTTTTTTATTCAGAGCCTGTTTTGTTGGTCTTTTTCGTGCTTTTGTGGGATTCCTGTTTAGAAAATGTAGACCGGAGTTGTGAGTGTGTACAGCGTAGTGTGTGTTTACGTGCAAACTGAAGTTCACTTCCTACCTAAAGAGTAAACAGTCTCACCAGCAGAGCAGCGCCATCTGTAAGTACTGCTGGGGACTGAACACCAATGACTGACTGACAGCTGACATTGTCCCTGCCCCTGCTGGGAACAAATTGGTCATGCTGGATGATGATGGGGTGACTGGTGTGTTTCTTTGTCTGTGTCCGTGAATGTGTGTGTGTGTGCGCTGTTCTTTCATCCTGCGCATCCCTTTGACAGTTGGCTATTGTCAGTAGGCCTCTGTCAAAGATGTCATTTATCAACACTACACTCAGTCAAACCTTGATCATCGCTTTATGGGAGCGAGACGGAAGCAGCAAAGCACCAACAGAAAACTGTTTTCTGTCACATTGTGTGAAGATTTGAAGTCTCAAGAGCATTTGTTGTTTATGATGGGGTGGCAAGACTCACTTCTGTGGTTTTTCTGCATAGCGTTCACATTAATGTTTCACATTAATGTTTTATAGTCACCGGCATCTTGAAGCTGCGTGGTTTTCCTCTTGTTCCCCACGTCGACATTCAGCTCTGCTCGGAAGATCCGTCTCAGGACCTCCTAACTTTTCTCCAAATGTTTTGATGTTTGTATAAAAAAGAAATGACTGACCGACATTGCAGCATGCTGCTTGGATTAATTAAAGCAGAGCTAACTGCGGTGCTATTGATCAAATCCTGTCACCTGATGAGCTGAATCAGAGAACCAAATGCAGATCACACTGGGCCAAATTTGTGTTAATGTGTTGGAGCGAAACATGTTTTTTTTTTTTTTTTTTTTTTCAACCAAAGAAATGGAAAAGGGACTTCCCCACTAGTTCTCAGATTCAATTTGCGTCAGCATTTTGATCTCTGGTCAGAAATGCAGAAAAGATTGAGAGATGGTGACGCCTTCAAGGCTTCATGAAGAGTACCAATAAATTAGACAGCTACAGTGAAGTCCTCCACAGACTTCGGCATATTTCACTTTGCTGAGATTTGTGCGTAATCGAAATGGACAATTTTTTACGTCTGTGTACACATACTCGGTGTTGCTTGGTGTCAAACTGTTTTGTAAGCAACACCGAGCTGAGAAAGTTGCCACAATCAGTCGCAAGAATGTGCAGCAGCAAGACGGTGGAGAAGAAACGGGGCAAAGGGCCCAACTATCACATTAAACTTGCTAGTTTCCATTTGGATTGTGGGAAATGAAGGAATTTGTCACGAGAAATATATGCAGTTGATACTTTTAACAATGATACTGTCTGCTGACTGTGTGCATGGGGTCTGCACAACTTACAGAATCGTGCAGACCCCCAGATGGGCTATGAGTTCGTAGCCCATACACACAATATGGGCTATGAACTCATACTCTGTGATTATGGGCTATGAACAATAGCCCATATTGTTCATAGCCCATATACCCGAGTATGTGGGAGCCTTAAGCTATAGGTGCAACACGTCTAGTCCTAAAAAGAATTTGAATATGGAAATCTTAGTTACTTAATCACTAATTAATGTTAGTTTATTCTGCAATGTACTAGAAAGTGATCTTAAGGCAAGAACTCACCAAATTGATTAGGGAATACTCTGTAAGTTTACGGCGTCTTCCAGACTGTGAACATGGATTCATCAATTATCAGTAATAGCTTTTCCGAGTGCGCTTAGATACATGCAGCCGATTATGTGCGATGTTTTGTCCCAAAAAGTACTTCATAATGGAAGAATGTTTTTCCCTCGCTCAATTACTTGGCTACTTTGAAAGTGCAGAGCTGAACATTTTGCTTCAAGTAAGCAATTTCGATGACTGGAGACAGAGTTCTGCCATGGTACAATAGTGGACCAAGGGGCCACATCCATTATGTTCCAGCATGCCTGTGTGAGGGCTCCTTTGTCCTTTTGCACAATGGACACACTCAAAAGGGTGCACAAGCAACTTTTGAGGGATATTCTACCTCATCTTCTGGAGACATTTTTTTCTTCTTCTTTTTATGTCAATGTTCTGAATACGGACTTCTGATTGTGTGAGTGTTCATCGTTGTGATTTTTTTTTTCTTTCTATTTGACTTCTTGCTTGCAGAATCCTCAGTTCTAGGTCAAAGTTAGTGGCTCCCCATCGCCACAGTAAAGGCCCACCCCACTTGTACGTTTGAAAGGAGGCATTGCGGAAACGAGGAAATGACCTATGCTTATCTACACTACATGCTAGCTGTGCTCAAACAATCAGCATAGCATTAGTAGAGCCGCTGAATAGAGCCATCATGGCTGCCTAACACTGGGGAGCCAGTGATCTGCCTATGGGCTTTATGGAAAGTGGAGGTCCTGCGGAGCTGGCAAGAGCCGGAGTGGAGGCCAAGAATGGGCGCTCGTAGAGAATCCTTTGACGTTCTCTGGCACAAACATCTCCTGCCTTTCATATCTGCTCGTCTCCTTTGTCGCTACATCTGTAATTTCTATGCATTCACGAATTATCACATTTAGGTGTTTTCCTCTTTAAGTTCAGCCCTGCTTTAATCTGCAGCAGGAAGAAGAGAGGCATACCTTGCCAGGGGAGACCTAGGGAAGGCTAAGCAGTCTTTCATTGTCCCCAGGGGTGGTGTCCATGGGTGCTCTTTGTCCAGAGCTTTCACTGTGATTAGACCATTTGAGTCGACAATTCACTTAAGACCTCCTTTCTTTCTCCTTCCTGCTCTGTTTTTCTCTCACAAGATGCTCTCCTCTTTCCACCCACTATCCCCTTACTCTCTCTCACACTCTTTTAGGGTGTATTACCTGTTCATGTAATGCAGTTAAGCTCAGCCAGAAGCCTTTCCTCGCAATACCACTTAATTGCCCATGTGGCAGGTGAGGTGAATGCACGAGGGCCGGCGCAGGGCGGCGACCACAGATGGAGGCGGGGAGAGATGGAAGCCGAACAAGGAGAGGACGGGGGAGGTGAGCGAGCAAGAGCGAGGACGACAGACACGCTGCTGTTTCACTGTGTTGGTCGCAATCAGACTGTGATTGAGTGATTCATACAAATTAAGTAACAATTTAAAATCTGTGAGGGTTGGTGTTTTGTTTGAACTGCAAATATTGTTCAAGTTTCTACCGTCTAGCTCTTGGTTTGAGATAGAGGTAAGTAATCTGCAGGTTGTCTTCAAAACACACCAATCTGCCTTTATCTAAGCCACTCTTTCGCAGCTCTGGCTACATGTCCAGGGTTTTAGTCCAGGGAGAAGATGAACCTCCACCCCAATCTGGAGTCTTTTGCAGCCTCTTAACAGGTTTTCCTCCAAGATTGCCTCGTGTTTAGCTCCATCCGTATCCTCTTCTGCTCTAACAGCTTCCCTGTCACTGTTGAGGAAATGCCTACCCACAGCATGACGGTGTGTTCAGAATGACGTGCAGTGTTGTTTTTTCCCCTCTACAAACAACATTTTGCATTTATTTGAAAAAGTTAAGCCAGATGACCTTGTGGTACAGTGTAAACAGGACATCTTACAGGCTTTCTTTGTGCCAGCTCTTCCATAATGACGAGATTTGTGAAATACATGCTACCTTGTGGACTGATTCTGAGCTGTAGAGCTCTGCAGATCCTCCAGAGTTACCTCAGGTGTCTTGGCCGCTTCTTTGAGTTCAGGTGGACGACTATGTCTTGTTAGGCTCGCATTAATTCAGGATATTAATTTTTGAGATGTTCAAAGCTTAGTATATCGTTTTATAGCCCAACGTTGCTGCTGTTTTCTTGACTAGAACCCAAGGTTTGTATTGTAACGTGACAAAACGTGGAAAGTTTTACGAGGTACGAGTAGGGCTATGCACACCACTTTAGTTGGCAGAGGACAGGGGAAAATATAACACTACTACTAAGAAAAGAGGAAGGAGGGGACGAGGAAAGGGCAGAAGAAGGAGATGACATTGCTCCTGGGTTAGTGCTCCAAAATGGAGTGCTAAAATCATTTCAGCTCAGATAAAGCTCTGGCAGCGGCCCTCGGGATATCTGCTCTGCTCATCTGCCTCTCCAGTGAAACGGCTGCACACGGCCAGCCTCAGGGCGGCCCGCACTTCGCGCGTAAACTCGCTAAAGCTTATAAAGAAACAGATGCAAATAAACAGACTCTTAGCTTGAACGCAACACAGCACTGCTTTGCCACATGTGCAGACATCCACTGGCCTCTCAGAGCCAATTTGTTGCTCCGCAGTTTATTTCGGTTTAACCAGAAGAAGCAAAGCCTGAGGGAAATTCTTCCACTTCTGAACCTTTAGAGTTAGCACTCTGCCACCACTACTCCACCTTCTTTCCATTTTTGCTCACACGCGTTAAAATCATTCATAGGATTTGATCAAAACTCACTAAATAATTTTCTTTTTTTAATCTTCTGGCATAAACTTTTTTGCTCGGATGTCTTCAGAACATCCCCATAGTAACCCTTGTCGTCTCAAATCTGGCTAAGAATATTTTACAGTCAGAATTATTCACCCGGTTTGACTTTGCTTCTCATTCTTGCCAAACAGGAACAACTTTCAGATTTAGGAGAGAATCAATAGAGAAGACAGATAAAAGGAAATACAAGTGTTCAGTTTAGACCCAATGACAAGGATAAGGGGTTGTACAAGGAGAAAGTTCTTAAATCCAAACGCAGAAGAGAAAGATACCCAGTGTTTATATATATATATATATATATATATATATATATATATATATATATATATATATATATATATATAGATGATAGATATAGATATGTATATATATATTTAAATCTTATCAGGAAAATGTGCTTGTAGTGTCAGGCAGAAGCTCGCATAATGCGCCATATCATCGACATGAACGCCGAATTTATCTTTAACTCTTAATGATTTTCTTAAATTGTTCCACAAACAACTTTAGTAAAAACACAAGTTTCCTATTGTAAAGTTATTGCCACCAACAGCCTGAATATGTCATGAAAATCCCAGAATGAATGTGGTGTTCATCAGCAGCTAAGGTAAACGTCTAACCGGCATTGTATTTCTGCAGGCAATGGTTCGTCTAATATTTACTGAAAGTTAACTGTGAGACAAAGAGTCCAACAAAACGGTGAACTCTGCAGCGATCGCTTGTTCAGTAAGGGAACTGAACAATAAAACTCCCCGGTGCCTTTTATTTTTTTTTACGACCTGTGTTACATCTGTGCATTGCAAATGCAAAGACAAATGAGCGAATGCACAAAGCAGTGTGGATCCTTACTCTTCCGTTTTCCCGAACCAATGAGATGAAGAACAAAAATACAGACCCTGTGTGGAAATATTGCTGTTTGCTCTTAGCGGATCAAAGCAAACTCCGGTTATTGTAAGTGAACTGCGAGACATCCTGCCAGAGCAAATTATACGTAAGCTCTCAATAAAGTCTAACAACCCACACGCGTACAGAGGTTAAAAACATCTGGTACCTGCTGAATTAAAACCAGACTGATTATAAATTCTGTTATTGTTAAAAGCGATTTGAAACGGCATAATTATTTGTACAAAATACATTTTAGGTATTTTTCTTTGGCCAAACTTCAGTGAAATCTCAGCACATTGTAAACAGTTAAAATAAATCCACACCTGACAGTCTGACCCTCACCGTCTTTTACAGCCAAAACAAATCTGCCTCTCTCAAATTTTACTCTTCACTCTTCACTTTGCTCCCTCTAATCTCTCCTTATTTCTTTCTGTCCTCTTTTTTTTATCTTTCTGCTCCTCCTCACTGAGATAGAAAAATCTGATTCTCATGTTTAAAGCATCAGTGCAGTCTCCGGGCAGATTTCTGAATCAACAAAATCCTCCTTTTCTCGCATGATTCCCTCTTTGAGTGTTGTATCTTCGCTGCGTATACTCAACTTCCAGCCCCACTTTGTGAGCTTACGAATAATCAAAGTATATTCTTCTTTTTTTTTTTTTTTTTTTTTTTTTTTGTTTTTTTTTACGAAAAATTACCCACATCGTAGTTTTATTGTACGGGTTTGAGAAATAATTTCTAAATCCTGTTCTGGTTAAACAAATTGGTGCATCAAAGAGGCCAAACTCTGCTTTCTGAGCTCTGGAGCTTAATGAAAACATTGGAAAAAAAATGTTATGAAGTGAATAGTCACAGGTATTCCTGCTCAAATAAAGATGCACAGATAAACTGGTCAATCTTCAGCTTGACCAGCAAGTTAGAAATGTATATATTCCTTTTACTTTTTCTCCTTTCATAATTATTTGCATAATTAAAGTAAAGTACGCCGTTTCTTTAAGGCGACACCCTGTAATCTAACAAGCGTCCAACCTAATGGGCCAATCCGTGAGAGAAACTCTTGAAAGCTTGTTGGCCGGCTCGTCTTCTCACGTGTTTAAGTGTACAATCTTTGCTCTTTGCTTTTTTGTCTCTTCCCATCTCTTCCCACACCTTGTTCTTCTTTCTCTTGTTTGAGTCTCCCTCCTCTCTGTATATGTGTTTTTCTGCCACTTCTCCTCTGTGTCCGTGCCTCAGGAACCCCTAACTTCCACCTTTTATTTTGCTTTGCTCAGACAACTCGCTCTGCGCCGAGAACGGTTGCGCACCAGATGTAATTTCATCAAGTGTGCACTCTCCTACTCTTATTTGTTGTCCCCGAGAAGTGCAGAGCGTGACGGGGATGGGTGTTGCAGGAAGCCGGCTGGTGAGTGATGCGGCGGCCGAGCTCGGTCCGTCTGCTTCGGCTGCAGCTGGGGTGCAGGCGGAGCGTCACTCACACAATTGAACCGGAACAAAAAGCACTCTGCGTTGTTGGTATTTACTGTGACATACCAAAAAACCCGAACTCAGCCCTGTTCCACTTTCAAGGTTGAACACCACCTGGATTTGTTAGCAACGCAAGCTAGCAACAATGTTGTCCGAATTTGTACTAATATTGTAGAAACAAGTTCACTAAACGGGTCATATGACTCTGTTTGTGAAATGTTTTACAAAATACAAAATATCAGAAGTCTAAACTCTTATTCTTTACTGCAGCTAAGACTGCAGTTCAAATGCCAGGCATCCATTTCATAGTTTGGGGTTTTGATTGCACCACGTCAGTTTCTAGGGGCCTAAATGTTACAATTTTTAACCTTAAAAAAATTCAACTTTTGAGTGAAATTTGAACTCTTTTTCATTCTTCAACCAATCGAGCAAAGCCAATTTACAAGACAGGAGTTGCTGAATTTTTTTTTTTTTTTTAAAGAATTACTTCATACAGTCAGAAAGAAATGTGGTCATAAAGGACATAATGGCACAAAAGAAATCTGCAAGGATGTTGAAACTCGTTTCATTTAAAACCTTTGGAATAGCTTGATTTCAGTAAATTAAGAAAGAAAGAAGGAAAGAAAGTAAGAGAGAAATAAACGTAAAAAAAAAAAAGTTTGATCAAATCTGATTTTGAGGGTGTACATGTAAAAGACATATGTTGAGAAAGTCTGAAATGTGAAACTGGAAATAAAACTAGAAGGTTTGCAGACCAGTAATCTCTTAACATTTTATAATAACTATGACTAGAACAATAAAGATGGTTGGATAAAAGAACAAGAAAGACTCAAACTCCTTTCAAATGAAATCGGTTTAGTGTTTGCTTCTTGTAAAGCAAACACTTCATTTGCAACAAAACAGAAAATAGTTCCTCTCGGTTTTATTAAGCAGATACAACAATAAAACAAAGGAACTGTAATGACACAAAAGCATAATCCTCAAAGCAGCATGTTATTATTATTATTACTGGAAGCTGAGTAGCAGTCTAATGGTCCTGATTTGGCTGCTGCTAAGCCGCTACCTGATGTCAGCACTTCGACAAGCTGGGCTGAATCTTTGCTAATGTTCAGAGCAGAGACTCCGAAACATGCCAGGGCGCAGTGACACTCCAATGACCTCAGTTCCCGACACTATCAGAAACATGTTTTATGCCGCATAATGTACAGCCTCAATATGGACACATTTCTGTGTTTAAAGGACTGTAAACACACTCAGACTTTGTGTTGGCGTGTCAATTGGTTGCTCTTGTTTAAAATACCCTGGGTTCTGCTCTTTAAGCTCACGTCGAAAGTAACAACAGCGCGATTAGATGCGGGAAGAGAGACAGAGAGAGAGAGAGACGTGCCGACAGGCAGGTAGAAAACTGATAACATGTGAAGCAGACATGTATTTTATCTCGTTGCTTTTCGAGCTTTATGACAGAAGCAGTCAGACGGAGAGACAGGCCGACGGAGAAACAAGCAGACAGTTACAGGGGCAGTTAGACAGGCAGTCAGCCCTGGCATTTGTAGCAGATAAGTAAGCTATCAGAGGAGGGGGATAAATAGCAGAGTAAAGATTGGTCCGAGCCCCCTCAGAGAGGTGTGGGGGGCCACGATGCAGGCGTGGTGGGCAGATAGCCCCCTGCTCTCATTATACTCTGCCTAATCCAAAACGATGTTTACTCAGAGAGAGAGAGAGGGAGAGAGAAGGGGCCACGCTTATCAAAGCCCTGCACAGTCCTGGGAGCGTGTGCGCGGGGGCCTGGCTGTGGGCGTGTGTGGGTGCGTGGAGGTGAGTGTGCGTTAAAATGAGCCTATTCCAATGGAAAAAAGGATCAGGAATGTCTCCAAGGCGGGCGCTGTTGGCTAGAATGTCGATGCTTATCACACGCTGCCGGGCTCTTCTGGTGAAAGGCGAAAAGGCTATCTGAACTGCTTATTCACAGCCTGTGTATTTACCATTTCAGCAAGGCAGAGTCATCGTTCTGTAATTGCTATTAATATTAACATGTTGCTGTTGGTAATTCAGGCTTTTGTGAGCCTTCACCTAATCTGATTTGCCGGGAGCTAAGGGTCTTTTAAACCTAAAAAAATAATTTAGGCATTCTGATTTTGAGATGTCAAGAAAGAAAGAGAAAAAAAACACTGGTTATTGTTTTTACTCTTCACCCTGTTGACTTTCAGCTTTTTTTTTTTGCATCACAACACTTGACTGCAGTTTGAGTCCACTTTATAGACTACATGGTATTCTCAAAAAAATAAAAACTAAACTAAACAAAACTCATTTGGAGGTTTTGGGTTTTTGCACTGATTGTCTGATGCATATCTAAATACTTCAGTTTTCTCTTTAAAAACAGAAAAACATCCTCAACAACAGATAAACATCTAGCCACAGGTACGGTATGCCTGTCCAAAATACAAGTACATCTTAATAAATAACAATCTTGTACAATATTCTGTTTTTTTTTTTCTTTATTTAAATCAACTTAAAAAGTCAAAATCATGTAGTAGGTGTGTACATAAACTGCATAAAAAGTCATGTAACATTTAGTTGTTACCACAATTTGTTGTCTTTGTTAATTGCCAGAATAATTAGAGGTAACATTTATATTTATTTCTGTTAGAAAGTTGAATAAACCAAGATTAAAATGGATGGAGAAAGCTGAGATGGGATTTTTATGCTTTTGATGTGTTAATATCACAAAATTTGAGTTAAATTAAGGCAATTGTAAGGTGTGCTTGTTCAAATTTTGAAGCTAAATCCTTAGGTTTTTTTTTTGTTTGTTTTGTTTTTTTGAGAACTCCCTGCTGCAGTTTTATCGAAGCCCAAGTTGCTTTAATTGTAGCTTTCTGCTTCTCTTACCAGCAGTAAAAGCTTAAAGTGTCTCAGTCTTTGTGTAAAGAATCTATATGCCATCTTGAGTTTCATTTTCGGACCTGAATCGTATTTATACACCCAGTGTTCTGTGCTCTTTTCATTATATTCTCGAGATACATAATGCCTATTGGATTTCGGTTGTATAAATTTCATGACTTGCATCACTACTCAATATAAAGTCATGAGAGGGGATGAATAAGCTGCTGAAATCAGATCTTTTATTTTCTGTCTGTTGTGACTGAAGTGGATGAGCTTAACATAGTCATTTTCTGTATTTTTCGCATTTCGCCAAGAGGCCTTTGAAGGAACTTTTATTTCAACTAAATTAATGCAATCAGAAAATCAATCCAGTCACAACTTTGTGAGATGTAGTTATTTCTATTTAAGGAAAATTATGACACTTTTGCACGGGAAGTGTGTTACTAAGAGTAGCTAAAGTCTGCATGTTTCATTTCATCAGTGTTTTATTTTACCACTGTAACAAAATATAGAAGCCTCCGGTAAAATGATTGCAACAATTTTATGTCTGCTCCCTTATTTAAGAAAGAAATATAGCCTGGTAACTTAAAAATGTCTTTCTTTAGCAAAGCATGATGAAGGATTTATTCTGTAGATTATCATTCTTTTATTGATTTTCACATGAACTTTTATTCATTCCACCCGTGCTGAAAACACACTTGCGGGCGCCGAGGTGGTCGTCTGAACTGTGTCTGGGCTGGCCGGGGTAATCCTGGCCTCCACTAAAGTAGCCGTGTGAGCGAACAGATTGTCAGTTGATCATGGCCAGCAGAGAGCCTTATCCCTTATTGGATCGGCCATGGAGGAGGCTTAGGAATTATCTGAGGCCTCACTTAATGTGAAGACGGATCACCACAAGAGAGCCACAGAGCCTGAAAACATGCTGGGCCCGAGGGGAGGGAGAGCAGCGAGGCTGTGTGTAACGTGGAGTTGTGTGTTGGCCACGTCACAAAGGTGTGTTGGTGTGTGCTCACAGCAACGCCACGGCCCACTTAACCCCATGTTGACATGTCTCACCCATTTCCCCTTTTTGATATTTGTCTTATATATATATATATATATATATAATTTTTTGCCATCTCGTCCTCTTCCTCTTCCTCTGTTGCTTTCTGACGTTCCCCTCATTCCAGCTACTCCTTTGCTTTTTGAAATGTTTTTCCTTTGTTTCACCTCTGCAGAGATGCAACAATTTGAATGTTGTCGCTGATTTCTGCTTTGACCAAAACTATAGGACAGGAAAATGTAAAACTGTGTTTTTTCTCTACCCTTCCTGCTCAGGGGTCACTAATTAGGAGCAGTTGGAGAAGTCGGTGTAAAACAGAGTTTTACTACTCACCTAAAATAAGTTATTACAAAGTTAATGTTACATTTTCTCTGATGTCTCCAGACTCTTAATATTTTCAAATGCAATTTGTTTTCTGACCAACAGAAATCAGAGTCTCAAAGGGACAAAGAGGGGAACTTCACCTGTACTTCAGCCTTCTTGTTTTCTGTTTTATGTTTTGCTCTCTCTCTCACTGTTTCACAGCCTAAATTAATGGCAGAACTGTCATAAAAATAATTTACTTTTTTTTTTTACCACTTTATAAACTTCCAGACCAAAGAGTGATGCTGTCAGATGGGTGTATATCTTTATGCATGAACTTTTGTTAAGTTCATACATAGGGAACTGAAAGTTTTTAAAACTTTCCTTATACACAGACAATATTCTACAATGCCCTCATCTTTATAGCTTTGTTTATTTTGACTTCAACATGTTTTTCCTCCATAAAGCATAGTCGATAGGATGAAGAAATCCAAACCGTTTATCCGAAACAAATAAGACCTGAGCCAAGTTTCTGGTGTTGAATCAACTGTTTGAATGGGACGCACCTCCATGAAAGAAAAAAAGGACTGAAATTAATTAAGGCCATTCATTTCAGAAACAGATGCAATGCTTTTCAGTTTGTCTAACTTTTCTTATTATAAAAGAACAACTGGCTTGCAAAAGCTAATATCTGAGCCTCATTAGATTTCATCGGCACTTCTTTGCTAAAAATTGAAACTATGCAATCAGTCTTGCTTTGTTTTAAATATAGACATCGGGCTCTTTTTAATTAAGTTGTGGTACAGAGACCGGAGCACTTTTAGCTTAGCTTGGCTTAGCTAGTGAGATAGTGTAATAGTGCCTGTCTGGATTCCCTGTTCAAGCACCTAAAATAGCCCTTTAGCCAAATCCTGCCCTGGTTTTAGTTACTTGTTTGTTTTGTTTGTTTTTAAGGCTTTGGGATTCCCCAGAAAGATCAAGAAAAGGTGATTCAACTGAAGTACAGTTGGGTTTCTATGCTACTTTTTTTTTTATATCGCATAAGCCAAATGTGGTTATTGAGAAGGAAAAAAAAACCACTAAAGGGTGATGGATAATCTATTCAGTGCATCTGATTACTGACAGTTAGTGAAGCCAGATTAGTGTTGCATTAAGTCAAGATGGTACAAGAGGCCAGCTCCAGGTCACTGGGATCTGCAGGGATAACATTAAGAACAGTACAACTCAACAGTAGATTTAGTAGGCAGGGTTATGTTGTTGGAGCCAACAAATCTGGTTGGTCTCTTCCTTGTAAAACCCAAAGGCGAGGTTGGGAATTTAACTATGTCGACTTTCAAATACACCGAAGTTAAGCATAGAATGTAAATAAATATAGATTTGTCACTGGAATTTGTTTGACAGGTGAAACAATGAGGATTTTAGCCTTACAAACCACAGCTAGAACTCATGTTACTGGGTCGAGTTTGCTCACAAACGGCTTTTCAGCAATGTTCACACATTTTCTACGAGTCTAAGGTCAGGGTTTCGTGCTGACCACTCCAACTCATTGACTTTGTTGCCCTGAGAATACCTCGTAATTAACTTGACGGCACTATAAGGCTCGTTGAGATCCAATCAAAGCTGTAGCTTCCCGACCGATGCCTTAAGATTTAGATTTTTTTTTCTCATGATGTTAAGTATTTTCTGAAGTGCACCAGTCCCTCAAGCAGCAAAACATTGTAACAGTCTAACCCTGTCCCTCTGAACTGTGCAGGGTTGGTCATAACGTCGTGAGCAGTGATCGTTATGACCGAACACTGTCTCCAAAAATGCATGTTGTTGTCTCTGAGCGCATTTGCAAACTGCAATCTAAGCTATCGACGTAACTTTCAGAGCAAATTGCTCATTCTTTGGTGAATGGTCTTTTTCACTGTGCATAATGACACTAACAAACTGTTACTAGTTTTATAAGGGCTTTTGATTTTGTTGCAGAGGTTGAGATGCATGTTACACAACAAAACGCATTAATTTCTATAACATTGCATAAGATTGCATGGTTGACACGAGGTGGCTCCTGAGACTAATAACGATATTGACCAGAGACTCACACACATCCACAGAAACACGAAACTATTCCCTCTCCTTCATCAGGTAATTGAAGGTGAGAAATAATTTCATTATCCTCAGGAAGAGTAATCTGCTCTCTGTTCTTGATCCCTTCATTTCCTACAGTGCTTCTCGACCTAGGAGGCTCTCGCTGTCTGACACACACACACACACACACACACACACACACACACAAACAAACTCATGAACCACATACCTGTTCCACATGCAGCCACACTCTGATACTCATGGCACACACCTATTTTTATCACCCTGGACTATTAATGTTATTGGAGATGTGGATTAACCATCAGGTACAAAGATGCTTTACAAAGCCCTATTACTTTGAGTTGTCTTGCTCTCACACGCATACATGTGTTTACGCACTTTCTCTCTGTCTCACTCACACACATGCTTGTGTAAAGAGAAGGCGACCTGGGAGTACGGTCAGGATTCAGAGAGCAGAAACAAGCCTTTAACAGATTATCCAGTGTGACTTGCTTTCTTTTGTCGTCACACGAGAACCAAAGATGGTCTCGCTGTTTCTCATCAGCATGAGCAGAGATAACAGAGCGGTAACGTTTGTGTCTCGTTTTCTTCAGCAGCAGTAAAATCTTAAGAAAAACCTTCATGTTGTCTTCTGCCTCTGCCGCTGAGCGGTGGATTAGACCCGGTTTTACGTTGCATTACCACCCTCTACTGTTCGTCTGGCCTAGATGTTTGGGGGGAGACCCTTCATGTCAAGAGTCATGTGCTGACATGCAGGGGAGGTGCTGAACTGTCATTTCCCAGGCCAGAATCGTCTGTTCAGATGCAATTATACTACATGCGAGCACATAATCAGGAGAGAATGGGTCAAAGTTCAAGTCGCATGACACTGAGGAGTTTTGGGCACCGAACAATATGGAGGATATTTGTGAGCAACAGATATTTTGCAGCGCCACAGTTTGTTTTTATTTGTTTGTTTTTTTTTAAACTATTATTACATGTAATTGAAGCTTCAATAGAATCACCGAAACTGATAAAATAAAATACATTTACAGTTACACTGATAGCATTTTTTTTTTTCATTTTATTCTCTCATGTAAAGTGACTAAAAGAGGTGGTTTGTGATTGAGGCATCAAACGGTGGTGTAATAGTAATACACATTGCAAATACAGTGGAGTGTTTGCCCTTTCTATATATATATATATATATGTGTGTGTGTGTGTGTGTTTATTGGTTGATTTTAGTGAAAATTAAAACAAGATATTAATGCTTTTTAAATAATCTGTAAAGCTGCTGTGTGTAACTTTTATAAAAAAATGTTTGTTTTTTTACATATTTCTTTAAACTGTCATTATGTTATGACAGATAATCTGTGAAAAAGTCAAGTTGTGCAGAAATGCACCGCTCCCGCTCAGAAACGACCGACCAACGAGAGCCAGGAGGAGGGTCTTAGTGCTGTCAATCAACCTCATGTATGAACTGTGTGTATGAAATGTGCTAATGGCAGAGGAACAACTTACTGTAACAGTAACAACTGTTTATCTGTGTCATCAGTGGCCATGCTAACTAGCCTTAGCATTCATGGCAGACTCCATTGTGAGGGAATAAATGTAAGGGGGATGAAGTGAGCAGCACATAAACAAACATGATTGATAGCGCTAAGACCCTAGTAGCATCTTAGCACTAAAACAAACATGATATCAATCATGTTTGTTTATGCGATGCTCACTTCATCCCCTTGCTTTGATTGGTTGTTTCTGACCGGAGGAGGCAGAGAAACTTCATTTATTTTTATTTTGTTTTTTGTTTGTTTTCAGTCTTATTTGTCTTATATTGTCGCTCTCACATAGTGACAGTTTTCACAAATATGTAAAAAAAAAACGCATTTCCCATAAAAGTCACATTAAAGGTAACTACATCCTTTAAGGGTATTGAACTGTTTTCTGTTTGTTCTGTTCTTATCCAGCTTTCTTCTGTCATATATAACTATAGTAGATGAGTCAAATAAAAAAAAAAAGCAGCACATTTTTGGTTTCAGTGTGTACATTTTGTTTTACTTAATGCCTCACTGCAGCTGCTACAAAAAATACTGCTGCTGTCATATGAGCTGTTTCCAAGAGCCAGTATTTCCAGATCCTAAAAACACCTTTGTAAGCTATTAGTAACTCAGTTCAGATCCGTTAAACCGCATTGTCCCTGAAAGGCAGTTTGCTGGCCACTCAACAGGTACAAAAAGTAACAACAACCTCGTCAACAACAATCTTTCAGCTCAGAAAAGGAGGCTGAGTGAAGTCCTCGCCATGCTGCACTTTATCAGTCTGACAGCAGCGGCAATGAAAGATTTCCTCAGTCTGTCGGTTTTACGGAGTTTAATCCTGTATCTCTGTCTTGATGGCAAAAGTTGAAACTCAGCCCATAGTGGGTGGCAGGGATTGGCTGTAATAATCTCAGCTTTCTTTAACAATCTATTATTATAGAGGTCAGGAGGGATGCCAGGGGTTTACTGCATTCTTTAACTTTGCAAGCAGATGAGAGGTCAGGTGGAATAGTGAAAAAAAATAAAAAATTAGCCTGCTTATAGATCTGTTCTGTTATTGATCAGCAGATTTTAACATCAGACACAGATAACACGAGTAGACACAAAACTACATATTACAAGTTTCATTTGTTTTATTTATTTAAAAATGTAGCTTGCCCTATTTGAGAAACTAATCCTATCCTAAACATGAGAAATGCCAAGCTTTTCAGCAACATCTGACATTAAGGGCTTTCGGTAAATTAAAATGATTCTGTGGAGGGTCTTATTTCTTTGCAGAATGATATTGAAGGTTTTTTGAGTGCAAATGTAACAGGTAATGGCCTAGTCAAAGTCCAATGCCAAGTTCTAAAGTTGTATTTTTTGTTCTTTTTTGTTTTGTCTTTAAATAATTCAGAGGTGGGCTTGCCCTGTTTTGGATCATTGCTCTGCTACATAAACCAAGTGTGTTTGATCTAAAGACTGATGTCAGACATTCTTCTTTAGGATTTTCAGGTCGAAAGTGAATTTCTTGCTCCCATCTGTTGTAGAGCAGAGCAGCAAACCAAACCTCCACCATGTTTGACTGTAGGTATGATGCTCTGTTGCTGAAATGGTAGATGTAATAAAAACAGAAACCTTAAAAAAAAAAGTTCCAGTTTTGACCCATCACTCTAAAGAATATTGTTGTGTGCATGCATGCGTTCAGCACTAGCGGGAGAAATTGCTTTTGGTCTTTTGCCAAAGACAAAGGGAAACCCTGCAATGGCTAACGTTGAAAGCCACTCCAATTTTAGTTACATTTGGTGGAGAAGGAAGTTGTGCTCAGAGTCTTCTTCTGAGGTTTCCATGTTGTTTCATTCAGCGGTTCATGATGCGGCGCCACCACAGGTGAGCGGGCTAACTGGTCGCTCAAAGGGTTTGGTACGTTTGAACCACAGCAGCTGAAAATAAAACAAAAAAATGTTTTGCAACTTTGGTCTCCAATAAAAAAAAAATCAAATCTCTCAGGTATGGAAACACCCTTAGCCTACTTCATGTTGTCAGACAGGTTCCACTTGAGTTTGTTTTCCAAATCTACAGGATTCGGTTTGACGGTAAGAACCATCCCAAAAATGTAGCTTTAATCAAAGTTGATTCATTCTAGGGCCTCGTTAGTTTGGATCGCAAACAAATGAGAACTCAGTTTAGTATTTACTGTTCTGATGATCTGAAAAGCTCAAGTGACAGGAAGTAAGTAAAGTAATCTTTAGCAGCACCGCAGAACTTACGAAATGATACTCAGAACCTGCGTTTGTGGGTTTGGAGACACGGATAGTGAAGGGAATCCTGGAGTTGTAAATGGACACCATTACATCGGGGGACAAAAAATGCTGCGTAAAAGCAAACATCTGCTGTGTATTTACAGCAAATAACCCAAATGTAGATGAGCTTTGCTCTTGGTGAACCACAGAGCTGCTAGACTGACGCCACGATGTGAAGTTTTCCATGTCTTGTGACAAAACTCCTTTCTGAGGACAAATGAGAAGATGAAATTTAAAATGTCACTTTGGTTCATGTCTTGACACTATTTACCACTTCAGTACTGTGTGTGAGTGTGTGTGTGAGTGTGTGTGTATGCTGTCACACCACGCTTTAAAGAGTTTTTTTTTTTAATGGGGAAGAGGAATATTTGGACATTTTATCAATAGGCATTATTAAATCCTGCTTGCTTGAGCTAATCTTGGCGGACCGGAGCGAGGGCACCGGGAGAGTTAGTGAAAGAGTGAATAGGAGAGAAGGAGAGAGCAGGGATGTCTGCCCCATGAGGTGATGAGAGACCGTCTGTAAGCCGCTTATTATATCGACTACCACCTTTTCTTTCTCCTCCACCAGCCTCTCCCTCGTTCTCTCCCCCTTTACCTCGCTCATTTTCCTCTGTTTCCTTCGCTTGCCTTTTTGCTTTATCCAACTTATTCTATATCCTCTCAGTCTTTCTCCTTTTTCAAAAACTTAACTGTGCAAACACACACACGCCCACGCACGCACCCACACATACACACACACAGAGAGAGAGAGAATCGCGGGCGCACACACTTTTACGCGGCAGGCAGGGCCAAGGCGAACCTTCTTGTTCAAAGCCAGAAGCTGAAGTTTTATTCAAATGAATGTTTACTTCTTTCGCTGCCAAGATGTGCGTATTTGTCTCCGGTTGTGCATGTGTGTGCAATAAAAAGTGAGGGAGAAATAGTTTGGATTGAGTGTGTGCGGGCGCGCGCGCTCGTTTCAGTGTGTGTTACACGCACGGCAGAAGGAGAAGGGCTGACTGTAGGTGATAAGCCAGGCAGGCCTGCACACTGTGATTATCACACACTGGACGCCCTGTCTCACACACACACACACACGCGCTCACTCCTACACACTTGCATACACAATGGCCAACGAGGGAGTGTGTTGCAGGGATTTAGGAGGGACGGACGGAGAGACAGACGAGCAGACAGAGAAAGAAGCCTTGGATCACAGGCAAGGTGGAAGCCACAACAGAAGCAAATGAACACAGACTGGGAAAATCACAATGCCTCCCTTTATGTTGGACGGAGCGGCCATTGTGTTTTCCTGGGTGTTATATCAATGCCGATGTGCTGTGATGTCGCGACACACGGGGATCCAAGTGTGTGTCTTCACACCAGAGATGCTTCGTTTGTGTCGCGGGGATATGACATCTGTCGGGCATTTTAATTGACTGATTTCCTTTTCCCGCTGTCTTTGATGCAGGTGTGTGGCCTTCTGAGGAGGTGATGGCACATTACTGTCTGCAGAAGCGGCACTCGTTCAAGTGAGTTTTCACTGTTTTGTTTTGTTTTGTGTTTTTTCTCTCTCTCTTTTTTTTTTTCTGCTGACGTTTTCATGTTTCAGCGGTTCAAAGTCATTGTCTGAGATGCGGGAGAAAGTGGCCACAGTTCTCTCTCTGGCCTGTTTTTAAAGCTTTAGGAGTTACAAAGTGTTACCCCACCCCCACCTGTTGCCCGTGGGGAAGGCTGCTACACACTTTGCCCTTGGTTACAAGTGACACACATTTTGCTGTTTGGAAATATTTTCACATGCGAAATAATAAATGAACCTGCAGACTATGAAAAGTAAACCAATTAAACCCGCATTTCATAACTTTTAGTTGTTTTTCCTAAATATTTTGTTAAAACTGTGACAGTTTTAACAAAGTGTTAAAAATGAAGCTCCTCTGCATCCGCTCTGTGGTCCTGCTGCCATCTCCAAAAATCCACCGCTTAGTCAGAAACCGCCAGTCAGAGCCAAGAGGAGGGGCTTAGTGTTGTCAATCAAGCTTGTGCACACACTGCTCATGATTGCTAGTTTGCTCTAGCCATGGTAATGTTGAAAAACAAAACAAAACAAGAAATTACTGTTAAAGAAAAACTGTTTATCCACTGTCAGTGGTGGTCATGCTAACTAGCCTGTGCACAGTCTGACGTGGGGAAGCAACAGACCTGGCAACCCGTATACTGAGGCGATTAGTCCTGAATGCAGCCATTAGATTTTGAGACTCTTGCTGCAGGTTTTCCCATCTTCCGTTTCTCAGCGTGTCCTGACTGGTTCCCATGAATAAAGGCGACTATTGTGACACATTTTTTTTTTTATTTATTTATGTTTTTAAACAGATTCAACAATCACTAATGTAAGTCCATCAATTACACTAGTTTTCTCTGGCTGTGCTGCCTCTCCCCCAGCCATCACTGTGGACTGGTGGTCAGCTGGCTGAAGGCTTATTTACAAAAGAAACCCATTTACCCATTTGGACACATTTCTAGTCACTAATAGCTAAACCTACAGACTATAAAGAAACGTGAAAAGGTTTTTTGCCTTTCTTTCCAATTCATTAATTCCATGTTTTTATTTATTTATTCTTAAAGAAGTGAAGATACTCACATTATAACTGTGGCATTCTGCATAATATTGTTGCATCCTGAATGATTGGAAGAGTTGATAGGACTCTGTGGTTCTGGACCAAAGTGGTTCAGGTTTTATGTGAAAGGTCAGAACTGCTTTGTGTCACTTGGTCAACATAAACCCATGTTGGGTTCCTGAAGGCTCTGTTCTCGGGCCACTTCTCAATTCACGGACTATTCCTGTCAGGTACTGCAAAGTACAAACGCTTTGTATTTATCTGCTTGCTTCTTTTAAATCATGAGTATAAATATTACTGTCTCCTGCAGTCTTCCCCAAAATATTACTTTATTCACATTGCACCTTGTCTTTTTATCTGCTTAAATTGGCCTTTTTTAAGGTTATTTTTCTTTTAATTTGAATTTTCTTTTGCTTCAATGTGTCTTATCTCTGTTTCTCTGTTTTTCTGCACAGAAACTTTGAATTTCACTTTGTGTGAAAGGAGCAACACCAACATTTTCTCTGCATTGTCTTTAGCAGTACAAACAACTGTGCTGCTAAACAATCATGTTTTGCATTCTTCTGCTACAAAACCATAATGTTATCATAATACGAGAATCTCACACCTACTCAGAAGATGCTTGCTCATGAAGATTCTCTATAAATTGTAGGGTAAAACAAACAAACAAACAAACAAAAAAAACGCTGCTTTTTATCTTTCGCAAACATTTACCACTTTGACACCGGAGCATTTTTTTTTCTCTTCCTTTTCTGCGCCTTCTGCTCTTTTCCCCGTCTTGTTGTCTGCCGTGCATCAGGGCTGCCCTGTGGCACACGGCTGAAAAGCACCCGGGCACTTTTGATTTCCACTCAAGGTGGAACGTCACCCTTTGATTTCCTGTTTTAACATTCAAGAGGCGGGAGGCGAGGAGGAGAGGGGTTATTGATCAGAGCGGTGTAGTGAAGGTCAGCAGGAAAGAGAGGAGGAAAGGAGGGATGGAGCGGGTGGTGGGGGGGGGATGAAAGAGGACAGGGGCAGAGATGGAGGGGCTGGGGAGATGAAAGGAGGAGGAGGATGAGGAGAGGGGTTGAGTGAGCAGACAAGCTGCAGGACTTTGTGTGTGTGAGTGTGTGTGTGTGTGTGTGTGTCTATGTTGCTCCTCAGATATCCTGCTGATTGAGCTTGCGCTTCTCAGTGTTCAGCATTCAGCTTTCAAGTTGATGGTTGAATTGATATTTCTTACCCCGCTGTGTTTAGTGTTTGTGTATCTGCCCGGGCTCGTAGCGTAGCGCGTCGGAGTGTCTCTCCATATCTGCTCAGATCTACTGTACAGCACGTGTGTGTTAGTACTAAACTGCTGTTTTCTTTTCATTTTTTTTTTGCCTCACTAAAGTAAATCTCACCCCGACTCGCCTCTCTTTCTCCTCCTCTCTGTCTCCCAGGGGTGCAGTGTGTGAGTTAGGAGGAGGTATGACTTGCCTTGGTGGGCTCATGGTAAGTGAGACACACACGCACACGCACGCACAAAAGCAGCAGACTTCTGCAAGGAAAAGTGTCTCGGCTTCTCTAATAAAACTAATCATCGCCAATCAATATACGCACAGCATGAGCACGCAGTGCCCTTATCTATTCAGGCTCCGTCATTCACTCCCTGCGCGCTGGAATGCGAGTTTAGATTTGCGAGCCTTCAGGGGGAATTTGCATGCAAACACTTTACTCACAGCAGTTTAATAAAGCGACTCATTTGTGTTCAGGGTTTACCGCCAGATTCACTGAGCAGATTATGCCTGAGTGTTTCTCCTGATTGGTTGGTTTTGTTTTTTTTTTTCCCCCTGGAGTCTGCGTCGAGAACAGTTAGTCGTTTCTAACATTAAATGGCTTAAAAGAGAAAAGTGTGCTGGAAAGAATTTGTGTTTAGAAGAAGAAGAAAAAATGACTTTCTAAAGTGCCACATCAAAAGTGTGTAAAAAAAAAAAAAAAATCCTGTTTGCAATAAATGCAGCCAGAGTCTTCCTGTCCAGCTACAGTGGGAGGTTTTCCAGCAGTGTTGAGGAAATATTAGGACAGCCCACTCAATATTGAGAAATGTTCAGATTTTATATATCAATAAAGCTTGTTTTAATTGTTAAACATAAGATATAAACTTAAACTACGTTATCTAACTGGAAAAGGTTTGGACACCTTACCTCTGTATATGTAACCAAGGTTATCCACCTTGGTTACATATCATCAGTCTGAGGCAGGTTTGCCCCTCTCCTCTCTGCACCTCTGATCTATTTGAGGTGTTTCTTGCTTGTTCAGCCTGTATTAAGTCACATAAAGATCAAGATCTGGGATTTGTCCTAAAAGTTCCAGTTCAGCTTCAGCTTGAAGATTTTTTTTTTTTTTTTTACAGCTTCTTTGACATTTCAATACACAGTAGAAGAATTGGTTCTGATACTGCAAAGCATCCCCAAACCATGACACTTCCACCTCCATGTTTCACAATTAATGTTAGGTAGTGTTTTTTTGTTGGTTTGTTTATTTTTAGCTGCGTTGTCCTTTGCTCTGATGGCCAAATAATTTGTTCTTACACTCATTTGTCCAAGGAAAACTAGTCTAGAAACTTTAGTCTGTCCTTAAAGAGCAGTGGGTTCTTCCCAGCCTCTTTTTGATTGTACATTTCACACACTTTCATGTATTAACAACAGCAAGAACCTGCTTGCAATGACAGTTAAGTTTTCGGGAACTACTTTTAGCATCAGACCTGAGCTCATTGCCAGTCGTTTTGTCCGCTTGGGGACTGTCTGATTTTTAATTTTTTAAAATCCCCCTTAAATCTCACAGACCCAGAGCTGCCACAATCTTGTTTCTTAGAGGTTTTAGACGCTATTTCAATCTTCACACTCGCTTTAACAGAGGAGAACCAAACTAGTTGTCTGAGTGATGAAGTTGTCATTTATTCCACTCCAAAATGAGCATTTTCTTTTATTTTACAAAACAAATTAAAGATATTTTTTAAATTGTTGATTTACATCACTTGAATTGTGTGTTTAAAAATGTCCTAGGGTGTCTTAATCTATTTTATGTCTGCAGATAAAGATTCCTGTGATTGACAAAATTATTTAGCATAAAATGTAATCAAAAATATGCAAACAAGCATCCGCTTTGTCACAAAAGTAGTGAAACTTCAATAAGCCGTCGAGTATTTGGATGCCTAATACACTCCTCCACACACATGTGGAGACACCCTGCAGTCTGTCAGCTATAGGGCTTATTAGTCAGAGTCTTCTGGGGCCCTCCATATAGCAGGCTTCAGTGTCCCATCGATCTGTTAGATGCCAATGAGTGTGTGTGTGTGTGTGTGTGTGTGTGTGTAAAACGCTGAGTTTTATCTCCTAGCGGTCAATACACCGTGTTTTGACATTGGTGGTCTGAGATGGGATCCTTCCTTCACACCTCTTCCCTCCTTCATCCGTCACTGACACCACTCTCCCCGCATTTTCTTGTTTTGTTTTTTTTGTTTGTTTTTTTTGTGAAGGTATGATGCTAAATATTGTTGAGTGTTTGACCATTAATTCTCAGTAAAAATCAGCATGAAGATGTGATGAAACTATCGTTTTCTGAAAGTCGGAGGGTCAACCCACTAAACGCTTTTTTGAGCATTCTTAAACACGTTGTTGCCTTTCCAATGCACTTCTCATCTCTGAAAAAAAATTTATGAATCCAGATTTTTTTAAAATTGTGGGTTTCTCAAGAGATTAGCAGTGGTTAATATAATTTCTGCAGACTTTAGTTTGAATCATCCTGGTGCAATCTGAGTCTGAATGGATTTTTGTTTATATAAAACAACTCAAACTGTTGAAATAAGTGCTAATTTATGGATGTATTATTTAATTTTTTTGACTTCCCAAAAAAAAGGGCATTGTTCTTTGAATTAATTGACTTAATCTTTAATTTATTTCCATTTGGTCTGAAACTGAAACCCGTAAAACTGACACGTCGACTCTTAGAGCCGGACTGTTTTCGCGTCGTGTCGACATTAGGAATGATTACTTAATGTTCGTAGAAATATTTGCTGTTGCTTTACATAATCGGCTTGGCAGATTATTTGTGTTTGGTTAGTAAAGTCATTATTCTCACAGATTTGTGACCGCTTACTAGCTGAGCGTGCAGATTGATGCTCCTGTGTCGACCAGCTGGACTCCCGTTCCTTCAGCTGTGTGCTCTGGTGGAGCCTGAAGGTGTCGTCCCGTTATTTCAGCAGATGGCGGGCAGCCCAGCACCTCACTCAGTGACCCCCTTCAAACGCCCCTCAGGGTTTCAACATGTGTGTCTGTATGTTCACTTCTGCAGACAAATGCATGCATGATGGTTCCAGAGCAGGTTGTGCCGTTTTATTTATACTGATTTCGCCCATCCAGATGTGGAGACAGGATGTATCGCAGTAACACAATCTCAAACTGAATTTTTATTTATTTATTGATTTTTTTTTAAAGAAATCTAACTTTCTTTTCAGCATTCAATAAGGGGGGAAAGTAAGGTTTTTTAAGAAAACCAGTGTTGGCACAGCTTGCAATGTGTGAATAAAATAAATTATATTAGACTAATATAATGCTTTATTAGGGCACTCAAAGATGCCTTTCAAAGAAATCAGTCATTTCCAGGCAGGCCGAAGGTGACAAGCTGCAGAACTGTTGCGCGTGGCATCATGGCCTCTTTAGGATGACAAGTTGCTCAAAATAAAAATCTGTTCACTTTTAGCTAGAAAGCTGAAAATTGGATATCCATGAGTTGCAGAAATGGTTTATCAAACACAAAAATCCTTTTTTTTTTTTCCTCACAACCGTCACAGTTCCCAAACCTAAACCCAGTGGAGGGCCTGTAGGGTGAGCTGCAGAGAGCGTTAGGAGACCTCAGGACTGACTCTGACTCTAAGGTCATAATGGCCGGTTATGTAATACCTGCCAGTGACTCATTCATTTTGGCTAATCAGGCAATAAAATGCCAATAATCAGTTGACGAATTTGACCCAATAACCCAGTTGACTTCATTTAAATAATTTTTTTTTTATTAGATTTTAGTGTAGCATTGAAAATAAAAGACAATATGTGGAGCTGGTGCAATATTATTAGGGCTAGTTTTATTGCAGTTTTTATGCAGTCTTGTGGGCGTGGCAAGGTGGCGCCTTTGTGTGGCTTCGCCAATGTTTTAGCCGCCTGTCTCTTTTTTAGCCGTCTTATTAAAACTATACGAGTTTTAATAAGAAACTTATCTTATTTTGTGAGCAGACTTATACAGTTTGCTCAGAAAAACTAAGCATTGTTTTTCTGAGCAGACTGCTTATTAAAACTAGCCAGCTAGTTAGTTAGCCATCTACTTGTTAGCTAGCAGATAGCATTAATACTGTGGAGCACATTCTTCTGACTTGTGGTTGTAAGACCCACTTCTATAAGGATTTTGTCAACTAAATCTTTATTAATAGTACTTTTCATTAGGTTAGATATGTAGTAATTTCATGTATGGGAAAGAGCTGTTAGCTAGATCATTTTAGCAGGATGTGCTAAAATTGAGAATTAGTGTTACACGGCTATTGGCAAAATGTTATGGCTCTAGCTAAAAAAAAAAATACAGTTATATCATCAAGTTATCATGCCATTATTGCATCCAGAAGGTCTTGTGCAGAGTATAGTCAAAGTCAAAGATTGCTCTCTGGAGAAATTCTTGGTTTCCTAAATATTGCCAAACGGGGTTCAGTACAATAATGGCAGCAGAGACACTGATAATTTCACCACTGATGATTTTTATAAACAATAATCTCTTAAAGAGGGAGGGGATTTCTGTGTTTTCTAAGGGTAAGATAATGTTACTGCAAAACAAGAGGAATTTCTTTTAAGCCATTTTGCACGTCTTAACAGAGGTGCCGACAAATTTGACCCACTTGGAGATGCAGGCGCCCTCTTTAACAAAAGCCAACAGCCTGACATACGCTTGCTGATACAGGAAAAAGGCATTTGTAAAGAAAAAGACCGTCAAAAAGCCGAGAGTCTACACCGGAGCGCACACCTCACCCCCCTCCCTATCTACATCTCCCTCGCACACGTCGAAACGCGGCAGCTCTCCATTCTCTCGTCGTCGTTTCGCAGTATACGCTCCGCAAAGTTATATGAAGGGCATCAGGCAGGCCCGGCGAGCCGAGTGCAGAGTGACAGCGGCGAACGGAGTGATGGCTCGGCCTGATAAACACCCAGCGTCAAATGAAAAGGCTTTGCGCTTGCCATCATCCCCTGTCACAATGCAATTACCGAACAGAGTGATAGCAAGATAGCAGGCCCCCACCGCTAGCCACAATGATAAAAGTATTGACTGATTTGATTGAATGATTAAAATAATGCAGACATAAAAATGGGGTGAAGATAGAGAGAGGGGAAAATGGCAGGGAGAGACGGAGAGACGGAGGGCGGCGTGGGCCGGGCTGCCAAGGAGCGAGGCTTTTGTAGATACGGTTATGTCATTATTGTGTGCGTGCGTTCAGATGTTTGCTTCATCTGAGGCTGCTGTTTTTTATTTTATTTTTTTATTTTTGGGCGGTTTGTTCTTTTGTTCCGTGTTGTTTAATTTCTCCGTCTCTTTCCTGTCTCTCCTCCGGCTCTCAGGTTGCCATTTCTGCTGACGTGAAGGAAGTCCTGCTATCAGATGGGAATGAGAAGTCCATTCAGAGTATCCTTTCATCGTCCTCTCCTCTCTCTCTCCGTCTCTCCATCGCTGCCGTAGCTCCATTAGCTCACAGCGATTCATGTGCGATCGTACAATTTTTGTTCCAGCGGAAAAAAATAAAAAACAAACCCTTTGCTTTTCTTTTGTCCCTCAGTGAGATAGTTAGGCGTTTGATTGTGTGTCCTTTAGATGGAAATCTATGGTGCAGGAATGTTTTTTTTTTGTTTTTTTTTGTTCTGTGATTAAAATGTTCACATCCTAAAGGGGAAAACATTGGGCTTTTTTTAATTTGAGTTTCAAATATTTAATTTCCTTCCTATCAGTATGAAAATGTATTGCAACGGATACCATCTCATTGGATTTATTGACACTGAGAGGATTAGCATCCAAAAACGTGAAACAATCAAATTTAAAGTTCTGCATATTGGGTCTGAAATGTTGCTTTTTCTGATGGTTCGTTGCCTTCGCTGTCAGCTATCAAACGGTAGAGAATCATGGAGCAAACGGCAGACAAATTAGTGCAACACTTTTGCTGCTTCTCTTCAAGCGTAAATAAGAATACAATTGTGGAAAGCAGCGTTTTAAAAAAAGATATCCGGTTTTATTTTTAAGACTTGGATGAGAACGATAACCACAGTGCAAAGATTCATGTCTGAATCAACAATTTAAAGAGGTATTTAGAGGTTGCTTTAACTGGAGTTCTTTCACTTAAGAGGTTATAATCAGTCATAAGTTTGCTGGCGTTAAACAACTTCACTAAAATGAAGACGACTAGTTTCAAAGGATTCTGGTAGCAGTGGCGAGGTCAAGACAAAAGTGGACTTGAAACTGCTTCACTCTCTAAAATGTGGAGCCATGCAAACTGTATTTTATTTGCTTTAATATGCTGCTAGGTTTGCAAAAGAAAGTTACTTACACAAGATTATATGTGCCGATGAAACCAAATAATATTTACATAGACTGTGTTAGAAACAAAAAAAACTTTTTATTTCACTGCCGGCAAAACATGTTGCCACATACTTAACATTCGCGTTGAGGTTTGTAGGTTTTTATGTTGCTTTTGAAGTTATGGCCTCTTCCGTTCTGAGTGGCCTTCCAGCCAATGTTGGGTCTGAAAACTTTAACAAGAACATTTGGGTGAATGCGGCTTTATTCACGATGAACCAAACTTTTGGACATGTTGGTTTATTGTGTTGAAAACCTCTGCAGCCGTGCCTCCACATTACTCTTATGTGGGCAAATGGAAATAATAGTTTTAATCCTACTTGACCGAAAACATGACATTTTTGTGCGTTTTAATGATAGAAAGTGAGAACGGAGGGTCAATGTCTTTTTAAAATGTGAACGTAAACATCTTGTTTCCACTATATATCTGTTAGTTATTCATGATTCATTTGGAAGTAAATAGGATTTTTCTGTGTTCTTTCAGCTGATTGGACTGAATTCTGCCTTTTGCAAATTTTAACCCCTGCACTGTAAAAAAAATATATTTTCCAACTCAACTTGACTGAGTCTAGTTCCCTTGTTGGGTTGACTCAGTTAAGTTGTATCAACTTAAACTGTCACTTAACAAAAGCTGTTGGTATACGTTGACTTAACTGTCTTTAGCAAGTATATTAAACTAAAACTGATTAGTTAAGAGAAATTAAAAAATAAAAAATAAAAACTTGCTCCAATTTATTCAGCCAAGTCTTTATTGTATTTCATGAAGTTGATTTAACATGAAAATTTACATTTTTGTAAATTAAATTAAATTAAAGTCAACTTTAAGATGTAGGTTTTATTACAAATCATGCTTGTGACTGCAAAGGAGGAACACAAAGTCGTGTGGACATTATTTTAGTCAAGTCAGTCTCTGCCTAAATGCTAATTAATCCTCATTATTACATAATAACTGACAAGTTATGCATCCAAATATGAAGTCCATGGTCAGTCTTGTTACTGGTGTTTTCTGAGTCAGAAATGAGTTTTTTTCCCCACTGAACTTGCAGCTCATGACGGACCCTAGATGTCGTGTCGGAGTGCAGGAGAACAGCCGGGCACATTCTGAGGAGGGGGCATCTACCAACCGCATCCGCCAAAATAAGAGCGCTGCGACTGGCATCCTGTCAGATTTAGTTTTGAGAGTTTATCTAACGCTGAGGTTTAGGGTGAGAGCTTGAAGCGATCTTTACAATCAAGTTTGTTTGAAATGCTGGGTGTGTGTGTGTTTTTTTTCCTTTCTTCTTCAAATTAAGACATGTAATTATGTTTTTAGAAGAAATCTTTAGGTGAGATTTTTGGTGTCGTTTCTTCTTTAAGTGGGGCATCGATCAAAACACGCTCGTCTTTTCATCACAGCTCTTCTTCCCTCATTTCATTTCATCTTTTTTTCCCCCTCATTTAATCCTTTTAGATCTTCCAGTAATTAATGGGGCAGCGCCGCAAAAAAGGAAAAAAGCAGCTTGTCTCACCGTCTGTTAACAAACGAGGGAAATCTAAATATGCGTCTCGCTTTCCCCCGTTGAGCGACGCGGCTCTTCCAAATTTAACCCCGCTTACGGCATCTCCGTCCCCAGCCGGGCTACAATGCTCCTTCTCTGATCACAATAAGACCAAACAATAACATCGCGAAGACTGTAAAACACACACTTGGACACGCAAACAATACGCCATTGACCGGCCGCTTTGTTTCCTAGAACAAACACTCGGGGAGAATTGTAAGTGAATTCAGAGCGAAAAATGGAAGCGAGTATACACACACACACACACACACAGAGAGAGAAAAGGTGGGGGGTGAGAAAGACTCAGGATTTGTCCCGGACTCTGCCAAATTGGTCCATTCACACACTTTGTGGTATTTCCTCCCGTTGAGGCCTGAGCCGTGTCCTAATGGCCTCTGTTTATCTCGCGTGGCTTTTTATTTTGCGGCAGAATGGAGAGCGATGGCGGCTGTTGATAGGGCTTCAGATTTATTCAGCGAAATAGATGAGAAGATACGAAAAGGAAGAAGAAGAAGTTGTGAACGGATGGCATTTACTGTACACGCTCTGGGAGAACAGATTTCCCACTTTTCGTAGAAGTTGTTGACCTCCTTTATTGTTGTCAGGCCTCCCGCCCCGCCATAAAAAAACAACAAAAAAAAAACATGCAGCGAAGAGAGCAGAAACCGCCGCTGCTCTGACCTTGAATACTCATGTAGGAAATCAATGGAAATGTTCCATTAAGAATGATTGATGCATGTCATTGGCCGCTGCCGCTCGGCCTCAAGTGATTGAAGAAAATGGGTTTTTTTCCCCCACTTTAAAGCTCAACAAGACTCAAAAATCTTTATTTGATTTCTCAAATCTCTTTTTTACTACTGTGCATGTCTTCAGTTGGGGACAAGTGTGTGTGTGTGTGTGTGTGTGTATAAACTTTCCCTGAGTGGCGTAAGCGTGCTCTGACCGGCCTTTCGTGCTCACTCCTTCGCAGGCGTTCTGATTGTGTGCAAATAAGACACATTTCTGCATCCTAAATGCTCCTCACCTGCGTAACCTGTGTGTCGTTTGTGTTTCTCGTCGTCGTGGGACACCTCTGAGATCCCTGACAGATTTACAGCGATCAGTTCATCACATGTTCCGGCTCTCTTCATCCATCCCTCTTGTTCTTCCCCCCCACCCTGCCTTTGTCGATTGGATTCGTCTCGGCCCTCTGCTGGCTTTAAAGACAAGGAAATCCTAATTGAATTGCTTTGCAACTCCACTAGTCGCTGTATTAATAGACAACTTGACATCAATCACCCAGCCTTTTTGTGTCTTCATTTGTGTGTGTGTGTTTTATTTTTTCTATCTGTGGTTAAAAGCCTTTCCATTGATCCGGTACGAAGCAGCTGTGATGTAGCGCTCCGTCCCTGGACATCATTTCTGCTCACTCATGCTTTCCTCTATGTGGGTGTTGTTGACCACGCAACATGTTTCCCACAGTTCTCTAGTTTTATATCTTCTGATATCCTTCCCGGCAACACTGACATCCACGTTTACAACGGACGTGCTATTACATTTGCTTTAAACTAAACATCGCTTTGAAAGAGCTGATTAGTCAAATGTTAGGTGACCGTTTGTCTGCTGAACACTTTAAGCTATTTGTCCCAAAATAACTTGTATCCGTTGTGTTTGCCGATAAAGAGCAACTTGGAGCGTCTTGATTCAGGACCTAATGAGATCTGAGCACCAACAACTTTCTTTCATGGGACTTTTTGATAAATTATAAATGGCAATGTTTCATTTTTAGTCTGTGTTAGATGTGGTTTTATGTTTTTTCAGTGTAAACATGAATCATTTCAGTTTTAACCTTTGTGGGGTGAACTTAACGTTGGTTCGTGAAAAGCAGGAACCTGCGCCGCCGCCGCCTCCTGCCCACATTTTAGAGATGAATCCTTGACCGCTGCACCTCAGATGTTCGGAGAGTGGTCGAGAGGAACAGGCAGGCCGGAAAGTTTGGGTCAACGCACGTATCGTCAAGGTAAGATGCTGTTCAGCTCAACTCAATGATCTTTAGTTTGATTTTTGTTAATGGTTCCTGCACATTAGATCATTTTACTCTTGTTTGAGCTCATGATCACTTTTTGGAGTTACAACTTAAAACTTCTCTGTTGTTCTTTTTAAGATTTTATGTGACAAACCAACACCAAGTAGTGAATAATTGTGAAGCGGAAGAAAAAAGCGGCATAATTTTCCACCCTAAAAACATTTCATTGATGATTAAATGGTTTAGTCAAAGTTCAGAGCTAAATCCAATTGAGAATTTGTGACATGACTTAAACATTTATATGTGTTATTAACTGTTCTATTGCTTAAAAGCTTTCTTGTTTTCACTAGAACAATATTTTAGTTTGAGGTGTTTAGATTCGTGGTCTCCAGCCACAGACTCCTGAAAAGTGTTGACCATAATCATCGGCTGACTCTGTGGGCTAGTTTGAAGTAAATTCGTTTGATTTTCAAATGTCTGCCGTGATTCAAATGTGACTTGGTCAACACGTATTTGTGTCATCGTGTCGCCCGAATCTCCAACTGGAAATACGGTTGCTTCAGATATTCAGCGTGAAAGAACTCGTCCCGTTTTGAGCGTTCTGCAGATTAATTATCGGGCTTTAAAGTCCAAGCATGCGCCTAGGATCATCAAAGAAAAGTGACCCTCTTTGATGAGGATCAATGGTCCAGAAAACATGCACACACTCCTCACATGCAAGGACAGGCTAAAATGAACCTAATTGTTGTCCCCGTCTCAAAAAAAAAACACATTTTCCAATGACTGTTTTTTTTTTTTTTTTTTTTTTTTT
>NW_015112649.1:250198-257353 GCF_001443285.1 Poecilia latipinna | reverse complement strand
TTTTTTTTTTTTTGCTCCCCTACATCCTCGCTCTCTGTCTCTCCATCCCTCGCTCCTGAGCATATTTACATGAGTGGTAGATGGAGTGAAAAAGTAAACGTATAATTAGGCTACATTACTTTGATTGTTTTCTTTTCAGATTATGCCTGCTGTCATCTCGGCGCCGCAAGAGGGGGCGAAGGCCACGATGCGATTGTGCTAGGGGATGGAGAGGGAGGGGCATGTCGCGCGATGTCGTTTGCACACTCATGCATACGTGCGAGCGTTGTGTGTTGGGGCCTCCCACTGTGAACTGAGATTGTATTTCTAGCAGGGCCTAATGTTTTGTTTACTGAGTGTTAAAAATGCCTAATTAATAATCCCCCCCACCCCTCCTCCAAATCTGCCTGACAGTGGGAAAGAGAGAGAAAGGCAAAGTGGCGTGGAAAAAGAGGTGAAGAGGAAAGCTGGGCGCTTGGAGGAGGACAAAACAGCAGCACCGGTTCAGAGGCGGATTTCAGCGGGACAGAAAACTGCAGCGGCATCAGGATGAACCGTGTGTCTCTTTCGTCAAGCGTCCCTTTGAGAGCGATATTTATAAATCGAGCACACTTGTTTTTTGGTTTTTTTTGTGAGGTTGTGGGGATTTGACTCTGACGTGGTTGCAATTACATGCGTGCGTGTTTAAGGGCAGGCAATTAATCTGAAAACATTGGATTTGTTGATGTTACAAATTCATGTTTTAGGTCTTGACGTTACCTATCGAGACCTGAAAGTATCTCTTCGGCTTTTAGGAGGGTTACGAGGTTCACAGCAGCGTGTTACACAAAAAGAAGGGCAAGGAGAGTTAGACTGATACGCTCAGTGGCAAGTTTTGCTTTAAAAAAAAAACAAAAAACACAGCAGGCGGACATTTGTATAAAACTAAGGTAGCGCGTACAATGAATAATCTTTCCACCAAAGCACAGCCAATTTACAGTTAACATTTCTAAAGTGTGTTTGAAACAAAACGACTTCTTTTAAACCTTCTTGAATATGAAAACCTGGAAAACGGAGATGTTTTGGTTCGAGACAATACGTAAAACTCTTTCTGATGGATATATTCTGTACATACGTTCAGAATATATATATATATATATATATATATGTATGTATTGTGAATCATTGCATTCTAGCTGTGTCCCAGAGCTCGATTTTTGGCAATGTTCTCAAAACCAGAGAAAATAAATAGAAGCGCCGGGGGGTTGAAAAGCAACCTGTGCGGAAGGTGGGCTTTTCCTCTCGGCATGTGTGTGTGTTCACAAGGTATAAATGTCAAGTGTCATGTCAGACGCTCCCTTGCTTTATCCCGCAGACGTCATGTCTTCCTCTCCGATGCGTTCTCCTGGTCTCTACTGAGGCAGAAAAACAGTGGGGGTCACGGAGAGCGAGGTGTCAGACAGCCAGCAGCTCAGTGCTGAAGAGGAAAAGAGCAGTGAAGGTGGAGAAAGAGAAGACGAAGACAAAGAGCTTTTTCTCCATGTCGGGGTCTTTTTTTTTTTTTTTTTTTTTAGCAGCCCCGCTTGGTTTCTTTCACCACCCGTCCAAATGCTGAACTTTTGTCTCTGTTTCATGTGTGTGTTACAGGGTGGTGAGGTGGGACTGCGAGGTGGACATTTCAGCGCTGGAAGGTCACTTTGATACAGTCATGTGTGCAGACTGGTACGTTTACACACACACACACACACACACACACACACACACACACACACACACACACACACACACACACACACACACACACACACAGATTTATCTCTGTATGTGTCCGCTTCTGACATTCAGTCTCACTTTTTGCATGACGGTCCCTGCGTCCCCCCACCTGTGCCTGGACCTTCTCCTGATTCGGCCACACACTCTCTCTCTCTCACACACACACACACACACATCCATACGCATGCTCCAATGCCCGCACGCATCCATTTTACACCAAATTGTTTCGTTTTCATGCTTAGTGTCCCAGCAAATGGATGACTTGGGCAAATTGCAAATAATTGCGCCTTGACAAGAAAGGAGACTCAGTAAGATAAAGGAAGAGTCTGGGGAGGAGTGGAAACTGAGACGGAAAGGGAGAGATGGAGCAACATAAACACAACAATTAGCCCATCAGATATTAAAATGTATGTGACCATCCAGAAAAGCCAAATCTTCTCCCCTTCTGCTGAAAGACCAACAATAATGGAGGCGTAACTCAAAAGGAACATGCACTAATAAATCTGGGACAAACTTTTAAGAAATTAATTTTAGAAGTTTTTATTTTTATTTATTCATTTTTTTTAAATGCTGCGTTTGCTTACATTGCAGTGTGCTGTTTTTTTTGACTGAATTGTCAAATGTTTTGGTCAACTTCTGTTGACTTTTGATCTTTTACCCAAATTGGCATGTTGGGTAAAAGTTTGTTCAAAAAACGTATTGAGAATTGGAAAGTTAGTTTGAAGTAGTGTTCTCCCTGAATGCATTTAGATTTTGGACGTTGGAAGAACAAACTCCGTCATGACGATTACAATGGTCAGAAACATCTCCAGGTCAGTTTGACCATTATGCAGCCAAACCTCACAATTTCTGTTCATCCTGCTTACTTTTTTACCAAGGGAACAAGATATTTTAGGCAAAATTGACTTAACCATTAGTTTACTTGTTTTTTGAAATTGGGCAAATTAAAAAAAATAAATAAATAAAAATCTGGAAATAAATAATCATAAAAATATGAGGGATTTCATGGAGAGTGTTGGAGGTGCATCAGGAGCCAGGGAAACTTTCTATCCTTCTTCTCAACACAAAGTTCAGCATGTGTCCAGTGCAGCTAAGATTCTGCTAGAGGACTGCCTCTTGTCACAGTCCTGTTTGATGGGTGAACAGAAATGATGTCAAGTGATCATTTTTTGAAGTGGAGGGTTGTCTGGTTTGAGAGCTCGGCATCTTCTTGTCTTTGCTTTTGGCATCTGAGGTGGTCATGTTGTTGTCTTCGTGCCACTTAATCCGCCAACTAGGAAATGTAAAAAGAAAAGCTCTCGATTTACCGATCCGTCTACATTTTGACCCTTTCGTTTGGTCATAAGATATGGATCGTTTTCTGTGACAATGAGTTCCTGAGATTCCTCCAAAGATTGGATGAGGAGACCCACCATGTGGGTCAAACCTGGGAATGGAGCTGTTTCTCCGATGCATCAAAGGAAGTACATCTGATCACGACGCCTGCTGGGTGGCTCTCTCCAAAGCGTCTCCTGGCAGATCCCGCTGAGAGGAGACCCTTAACGGCAGACCCAGAACTCACCGGAGAAAGACGATCCGTCTCATCTTTTTCAAGTGGAGGATTTGAAAGTGTGGCTGTGTTCTTAAGCCTCTCACCTTCTTTCGGTCTTTGGGTGGTCCCACTAACACAGTCCCAGTAATTCCTGATGTGGGCAGTTGTGTTAAAGCTCTTAAAGGGGCGCGGGGAGGGCGGGGGCGGGGGGATACACATTTTCCAACTTCACAAACACTGAAGAAATCCAGGTTGCATAAGGGTGTGCATCTCTCTGCATAAGTGTGTGCAATGTGTGCTAAGTGCTGCATTAGCAAATGGCATTATCATTATTTTAATGTCATGGTCATTACAGGTAATAGTCAGGTACAACACCCATTGAGAGAGGGGGTGCAAGCAGCTAAAAGAGGATATTTTACAGTGGACTGGCGCATTTGCGTGACAGACAGAAGCAGAATGTCTGAAACCGCGGCAAATTGTACGTGAGGTTTCGATATTGCAGGTTCTTTTCCCCCCCATTTATCACAGCAGAACACCAAGCCGAAGCAGCGCGCGCCCGCGCGTGCGCAAGAGCCAGAAAGTTGTTTTTCTGTGTGGTCCCGCAATCTTTTCCCGCATGCAAATGCAAGCGAGCGATTTGTGCGATGATTGCGCTGCCGGCAGCCGAAGAGCGACGGCTGCCGAATTAACGCGCGAGTCGTTGTGACGATCACCTTCGAAAAGGTCAACAGCAGCGAATTGCACTCCAATTAATTACAGCTTCTACCTGTTACAGTGGATCTACTGCTGAGAAGAGTGGAGGAAGGAAGGAAGGAAAGTTTGCCTCAGCTGCCCTTTTCTTGTGATTTCCTTTCCATCTTCGATGAAATCGTGTTGCTAGAAAGTTAAACGGCGCCTTGAGACAGATCTAACATGTAGGATGAAATCTGAGCTGCACATCTTTCCAAGTTCCTTATTGTACATGTTGGGTAACATATTTGTTTTTCTAATAAACACGGCTAAAGATTCAATTGCGGACTTAAATGAAAACGTTTAAAAGTGCATTCAACTTTGAGCTACACATTTCATTTTCACGAGTCTGAATTCTGCGTCCTTTGATCAAACCTGCTACGGACAAATAAACATTTAAATGTGCATGAAGACACAACATAGGCAACAAAACAATCTGCTCACCAGGAACAAGCATCGGGAAACACACAAATTGCTGGAGTGTTGTCTGTCTCCTCACATTTATGGCTGGCAGACACGGGGAGACCTGGAGAGACGGGGATTCCTGCATTGGACATGTGGATGGCAAGGAATCTTTGGCCGGGACGCTCGGAATGTCTGCCTTCTCCAAAAACCTGCCCGTGTGTGTGCGTCGAGATAAAGCTCTGCCTCTGTGTCTGCGTCATTGTGAAATAGTCCATGTCTGCATGTGGTTTTTGTTTGTGACAAATCGCTGGCTTTGCTGCGTTTTGGTTTCGATCAAGCTGACTGGGTTGGGTTCCTGGTACACAGAAGTCTGTCTGATCACTTGTGGCAGCGGTATTGAAGAGAAGATAAAAAAAAAATAAAATAAAAAAGATTAAATTAAGCGGCGTCACTTTTCTTAAACACAAATGCTTGCATTCTTACTAGTTGTATATTTGAGTCTGTGATAGGCGGACGACCTGTCCCAGATTCGCCCCACCTTTCAGCGATTGGCCACTACCTCCACCAAAAATCTTTCATGTACAGTGTATGTTAATGATATTTACAACTTTCGACACAAGATGTATCCATTCACAAATGACACAAAATAAACTCTTCCCTTTTCGTCTCAGACTCTGACCTTAATTCGGATCAGCCGTCTGTCGTGATTACACATCAGAAAACGAGGGAGAGCACCGCTAAGAAAACAATGAGTAATGCTTATATTGATAAACATGCAGCGAGTTTAACCGTGGAAATTACACACTATTACACACTGTGGAGAAGAAACTTAGCTCCCCACAAAGATATTTGTAAAATGAGTAAATAAATTCTGCCTGATTTCTTTTTTTTCTTTTTGCATAAAAATATTTTTTTTGTTGTAGTAAAGCAGTTCCTCTCTAAAAATTATTTTATGCGGCGAGATTGGCCTTTTGCCACCTGAGGGATTTGAAAGTGTGAGCCGTTTTGCTTTCTGCAAACACGCCGCTTGCAGAAAGCAGTGTGTGTCTGCTTTACTTTTCACTGCTTTTTTTTTTTTATTATTGGTATATGTGAGCATAGTTAATTAGCTGTAAGTGGAAAATCATCATAATTAACAGAAGTAACGTTCAAACATCCGTCTGTGTGTAATTAACTTATCTAATGTGCTTCATTTAGAGATAAAGTTCCAGAAATGGGCTTTTCAATAATATTCCAACTTATTGAACGGGTCGGGTCTGTACAGTTTGGTTGGTTGTGCAACATCTCTGGACTTGCAGAGAAATTACAATGAGAGGATGTTGCTAATCTCACGCTGTACTTTCACTGCATCTCTTTTATCGACTTTTCTGTGGCGCTATCTGGTGAGAAAACATCTTTTGACAGACAATATAGTGGTGATGCAAGACATTTAGAAACGATGGCTGCTTGGGTTGCTGTGGCGGCGCAGGTGTTGAGCACAGCCCTCATAAGGAGGCCTTCATCCCCGACGCGGCCGTCGCAGGTTTGATTCCCGGCCTGGTGACCTTTGCGTGTCTTCCCTCTCTCGTTATCTACTTTCCTGTCTGAGCACTTTCAAATAAAGGCCACTAGAGTCAACAAAAGACATGATAACCGCTTCCATGTTTATGTATGTAAATATTGCCTTAAAATCAAATATATCTGTAATTTATTCAGACTTTATTTGGTCGCAGCTTCAAACTTGCCGTCGTTCTGAGGAACGAGGCTTTACGGATGATCCCGTTCGTTTTCACAGTCTCACCCTCACATCCTTTACAAATGCGTAGGCGTACGTGTAAGCAGACAGATATAGAAGCAATGCTTAAACACAGTCTCACACGCCCGCGCTCCGACCTTCGACCTCCAGTCAGGTTAAACGGGAGTTCACTGGGCTGTTCTGGATGGGAGGGGTCACGGCCAGACAATGGGGCCCCGACTGTCCGGGTGCATCGGGGGTGACCTCAAAGCCCTCTGAGGGGGAAGACGACTTAATTCGGGAGCGTGACCCTGACATTCAAACTGTCTGTTGTAGACGGCTTCATCTTGTTTTCTCTGCTGAAAATATCTTCCATTTTGGAAGTATTGTCGTGAGAAAATGGAAAAATTCGATCTTCGTAAAACCTTCTGTGATGAGCCTAGCTTCGTATTTAATATTTATTGACTGACACACTGCTCTCTTTGAAATAATTTCATTGTATTTGTTCGACTAATGTCGTCATTCGCCTCCTCTATGTTGGAGGTTTTGGTAGGTGCTTTTAATTTCTTGTATTTCTTTATTTAGTTATATATTTTATGTGAAATTAAAATTTAGAATGAATCTAGCTTCACTTTATTCCCTAGTTAATGATTTGTATCCCTATTATAGTCGCATTTCTTATCACAGCATCAGCGTTTGTGTGTCGTGGCAGCAACTTTTTCATTCTTCTGGCAAAATGTTGCCCCCTGAATGACACTCTGTCCTTCCCTTGGCCCGTTTGTGTGTGTGTGTGGGTGCTTCTCAGCTGTTACCTCCACCCAACCAGCTCACTTCCTTGTTTTCCTTGCCGCTCACTTTTCCTGTGAATTGATATGTTTGGCAAAATAAACCAAACCGAAACCTCTCACCTCTACAGTCAGATAAACTTCTGCCAGCCTTTAAAAGAATAATACATTCTCCTCATATACAAACACATCCTGTTTTTTTTTTTTTTTTTTTTTTTTCCCCCAGTATGGATCCCAACCAAAAAATTATTTTTTAAAGC
>NW_015112649.1:245351-246873 GCF_001443285.1 Poecilia latipinna | reverse complement strand
TAAAAAAAAAAAACATTCCCCCCAAATACAAACCCATCCTTTTTTTTTTTTTTTTTTTTTTCCCCCAGTATGGATCGCAACACATAAATTATTCTGTCAAGCTGCATTAATTATAGTATTGACAGATTACAGCACCTTAATAAACACATTTCTGTGTAAGCGTCGGCAGAACAAAGGCCTTCTGGTCTGAGCACTTTTCGTGCGTGACGGAGGTCAGAGGATTTTCTAAGAGGAAAGTTGGAGGCCATAACGGGAGGGACGGAGTCCAGATTGCCACGCCACTATCCAGGTGGACGGATGTGCGGGATTATGTCAAATCTGGACCGGATTGTTGCATTTTAGTCAAATTACTCCCTCCTTATCTTTGACCAGAGGCACACACACACACACACACACACACACACACACACACACACACACACACACACACACACACACACACACACACAGACTCTATATTAGTTGCATAATGGCTTAAATTTGCCATCGTGGGTAGGCAGCGACTCCGTTTATAATTATTGTGATTTTTGTTACATCCTGTCAGTGGTCCCCAGTCTGTATCAACACTGGGGCTTCATCTGTTTAAAGGAGGAAACTCGAGTTTTTGTAACGTAAAGCAGAAATGCTTGTTTTACTTCAAAGTTTCCATTCAAAGAACACAATGTGCTGTTTTGTTCATTTTTTTGTTGAACAAACTTTCCTTCTGAGAGCACACGGTCATGTGAAAAAGTGAGGCAGCGATATGAGAAACGTCGCTTCGCCCATACAATTTGAAAAATTCTCAGAAATTTGTGCAGCAAAACTCAACAATAAAAACGGAAGAACAAACTTTTTAAAACAGGAAAAGAAATCGAAAAACCTTGTATATTTAACTATCTGCTGCACTTCAGAAAGAACGCTGTTGAAGTTCCTGAAGTTATTCCAGGAATACGGATCAACACAAGCTGTCGGGAATATTGTGTCCAAACTTTTCCTCCAATTAGAAAACACAACTTTGTTGGATTTACTGAAGAAGTTTAACTGAAATCGAATCACTTTATTTTGCATAAATGCATTTTCTATTCAAAGTTTGTGGGGCGGCCAAGGCACCATTACTCTCTTACACTCTTTGCTCTCATAAAAATGACTTTAAACTGTGCGATGGAAACGATTATCATTTGGACTTTACAGCTGAGGGTTCAGACTGTAACGCAGACAGATTTAATAGAATAGAAAATCCTTTAAAAAGTTGACGTTTTGATGCTCTACTTCTGTATTAATACAAATGAATTATTTTGTTTCCAACAGATCAGGGCTATAAATTTGACTTCGTCCTCAACGCTGCTTTTGTTTGCTGCTGAAATGTATTTCTTTCAACTTTTATTGTGACGGTTTAATCCTCTCCTCTTAATCTGCGTACTGCTTTCATATTTCTCAAGATGCCGTTGTAACATTTTGATGTGGCAACAAAAAAAAAAAAAAAAAAAATAAATATATTTATATAAATTTTTATTTATATATATTGGGGTTTTTGTGACTTTGG
>NW_015112649.1:236442-242348 GCF_001443285.1 Poecilia latipinna | reverse complement strand
TCCCCTCTTAATTTTGGGTCTGCTTTTAATTTTTTCAAAATGCCCTTTTAAAATTTTTGTGGGGGAAAAAAAAAAAAAAAAAAAAAAAATATATATATATATATATATATATATATATATACGATGGTATCTGTGCATACTGGATGTTTTTTTTTGACCTTCTTTCTTCTTCTTAGCGCCTCGGCACCGGGCCGAGGCGGCTGCTGCTCGTGGAAAACAGGCCAAGAGCATCTTACTCATGCAAATTGTTTTTCTCCTCTCCCTCTCTGTGAATTTATTAGTAAACAAAGCACAAGCAAAATATAAAAAAATAAAAAAAAATAAATAGCCTGCGGCTTTATCGGCCCTGCCATCTGCAGAACTCATTCTAACCTGAGCCTCCATCTCCCTTTCAGTTTGTTTCTCGACCAGTACAGAGCCTGCCTGGTTGATGCCATAAGGAGATTACTGCGACCCAACGTAAGTATGCGTGTGTGTGTGTGTGTGTGTGTGTCTACTGTATATATCTGCTTATCCCCTCCCTCCCAACCCACCTCCCCTCCTTCTCTCAATCATAATTAGGCATCCCCTCCCTCCCCCTCACAACCCCTACTACACACATTAATAGTCTAACAGGGTTAATATCATGTAATACTTTAATGCTTATTATGAGCAACTTGAATGCGGTGCTCTGATCTCGGTCTTCCTCTTCCGTTCCGTTCCCTTAATCATAAATCCAAGGCAACTTCTCCCTTTTGGCCCTGCGATAAGACCCCATGCTGTGACAGTCAAAGCAAATATGGGGGCGGTGGTGGAAGAGATAGGGTTGAGATTCAATTCATCTGAGGGAAGACGGGGTTTGTTCAAGTACAGAGGCCAAACGGCCATAGGGGAGATCAGTCCAGGGAAACGCTACATGAAGCGAGGAGATGTTAAGAAGAAGAAGAAGAAGAAGGAGGAGGAGGAGAAGGAGGGAATAATGACACAAAGAAATTATATGGTTGCTGTAGTGGAATTTATTTATTACTAGGAAGGTTGTAAATATTTTTTTTGGTTGTTGTTTGTTTGTCTTCACATCTTTTGGATATAATTACAGTGTAAAAACTTGATTGGAAGGGTTCAGGATTATGTTTTTAAAATAAAATTGAATCCTAAACAGTTTCTCAGTGAATTTTGATAACTTTAACAAGAGTTAAATTAATTCACCCCTTAGCAAAATGTACCCTCCTAAAGCCAAGGATTGTTCATCACTGATTTTCTGGCCTGATGATTCTGTCTTGCTCATGAGCTGCTTGCATTTATTATTATTGTACTTTATTTCTATAGTCATAGAACCACATTTCTGTACGGCAGAGAGTTGGAGGTATCTAAGAGTGTACTTTAAATCATCAATCGTCTAAGCGGGTGTGAAACACTCATCAAAGATGGCAGCTTTCTGCACCAAGAAAAAGTCGTGTAGAGAACTACAAAAGTAGAAAAAGATGAACGGATGAAATAACCAATCACTCTTCTAAAGCTCCTCAGAACACTAGCATAAAATAACTTTCTTCTTTTCTATGTGAACACCCTGGTGTATGATCCTAAAAGGTCTGAATACATACAGAATTCCCATGTTTGGGAATGTTTAACCGTTCGAGGAAGTCAGCTGGGATTACGCTGTCAGAAAACTACAAAACCCCAAATAATCCAGGGAAACAGGAAACGGTGCTGAAAGGAATTTATTCCCAGGCCTCCAGACTTCCCAACAAGCACTTAATGTTTAGGCGAGCTTTCACAGCTTCTGTTGAAAGGTCTTAAAGTTACACGCAAATGTTCATAAGTCAGACATCTTGTTGGTTGTTTTTCACGATTTGTGTAAGGCATTAAATTTAAACCTGAATGTTGGAATGCGCCTTAGAGAAGCGGTGCAGACACGAAGGTAGCGATGGAAGTAGCTTTCCCTCACGTTGCTGACGGGATAAGTGAGCCGCTGTGGTTTTAATGCTGAAAGCTGACAAATGACTGGCGCGACATCTGGCCGCCACCATACAGCTGTGCGTTAAGGCTCTTCGTGTCTCTGCCTTTAATCCGGCGGAGATAATTCGGGGGGCTAATATGATTTGAGTGTGGGCCATCAGACTGTTGCTGCCACAACAAGCTTTGGCAAATATTTAATAATTTGCTAAGCTGATTAAACAATTAACAAAGCAATTACTTCTCCCTTCTAATGGCACTAATTTGTTGTTTCTGACAAAGGTGGTCCATCCGTTGGGCTGTATCCTCTTATTCAGCTGATTAGAGCTGGAAGGAATCTGTTTGTTTGCTTTTGTGGCTTTTAGACAGAGAACAAAAAAAAAGAGAGAGAGAGAGAGGGAGAAAAAGACAGAATCCGACTGGATATACAGATGAATTATCATCTGTCAAAGCAAGTGATCCTGCTGTTTTCATTGCCTTTTGTGTGCTTTTAACCCGTGATGTGTGATTGTGCGTTTCTTTGTGTGTTTATTGAATGTTTGAGGTTGTGTCAGCATCCGTCGTCGCTTCATTTAATTAATAGAGAGAGAGAGAGAGAAAAAAAGAAAAATCAACATGAAATGAAACTGAAAGCTGAAGGATTACAAAGAAGCTTTGAACCTGTTACTAAGCTTCTGAGCGTTTGCAGGATTTCTGTGATGCATGTGTTCACGTATTGCTACTTTGATTTTACTTTTCCTTCTTTCATTCCTTCTTTCTTTCTCTGACTTAGAGTTTTGTTTATTGTGCAACATGTATGGCTTTTAGGCATTGAAAAAAAAAAGACCCAGAAATAAGCTGTGATAAATTGTTACCCTAATTTTTTTTCAGCTCTAAACTGAGAAGAAATTAAATTATTATTATTATTACTTTTTTTTCCACACTCAGGGCATGGCGTTGGTGTTTGCTCCTGGAAGAGGTGAAACTCTAACACTGTTTTGTCGGCTGGCCCAGCAGGCCGGTCTGTGCGTCTGCCAACACCAGCAGTACGACGCTCAGGTCTGGGATGTTCATCTAAAGGTAAGAAAAGAAAGCTGACTGAACAAAACCCCACCATTATTGGCATTCCTTTGCCTAAATAGCTTTAAAACATACTGCTCAAAAAAATAAAGGGAACATTTCACTTTAATTTTGTGTGTGGCTCCAAATCCAGGCCTCCATTGGTTAATAAATTTGATTTCCATTGATGATTTTTGTGTGATTTTGTTGTCAGCACATTCAACTTTGTACAGAACAAAGTATTCAATGAGAATATTTCATTCATTCAGATCTAGGATGTGTTATTTGAGTGTTCCCTTTATTTTTTTGAGCAGTGTAAATTCTTCTTCTTATATCCGGAGCATAAACTCAGACAGAAACATTTGGCATATTACACTCGTCTGCTTTGCAGCATAAAGAAATAATGTGATGTGACCGTTATCGGTTCCTGTCAAATAAATGCAGCATTTCTTTTACTTTATTGAGACGGTTTTAGTGTGGAGGAATTTCTAAACTTTAGGATTGTTTTTACATCTTCCTTCCTTGATATTGTAATACAATAATATCGTATTATTAGCTGTGTTTCCGTCACAAATGTATGCAAATCTTTGTCGCTAATGTCGAAAAACACGACTTCGCAATTGCAGAGGTCCCACTAAATGGGAAGTGAAATTAAAATCACGCGTGGATAATCTTCTTCACGTCATTAAAAATGGTGGAAACGACGGATGTAAACAGTTACATGAAATATATTTATAACTCAGCCGTGGCGCTAGCCAGCGCTCACCACATATCAGCCAACAGACGAGTCGCCGGCATTTTATTCAGGTTCTGGAGGGACAAACCCCTTATGCTAGGGAGTGTCTAAGTATGTAGTGATTTTACAGAAGAGGTGTGGACTGAACACGTGTGAATGACACAAAACGTTTTATGAACTGGGCGATGCTGTGAGAGCTCTGGTGGAACCAGCTGTGCATTGTCTGAAAAAAAAAACAAAAACAAAACCATCATCCTCCTACCACTTCCTGTTTTCTTCTTTGTGGTTTTTGCCAGTAGTAACATCCAGCTGTCGATCACCACAAATCTGGAACAAACTCTCAGGAAGCTGCAAAACAGATGAAGCACTGAGTTCCTTGATATCTGGACTAAAAACTCAGCTGTTTTAGAGTCGCTTTTGGAACCTAATCATGAAACATTAATCAATAATCTGATGTGCAAAATATAATGTTGGCTGTGTGTTCTATGACTTTGTAATTTTGTGTTTTTATGATGTAGAGCATTTTGAAATGCCTTGTTGCTGAAAGATGCTATACAAATAAAATTTGATAGATAGATAGATAGATAGATAGATAGATAGATAGATAGATAGATAGATAGATTTTAATTTCACTTCCCATTTAGTGCAAAAACAGAGTTTTTTTTGTTTTTTTTAAATTGCCATCTTTCCATTTAGCAAATTTTCTTAATTAGAAACTGGCAATTTTATGGTTAATGCAGCTACTGACAGTCAAGGTAAATGAAGCAATATTTCCTCCCTTCTTTCCCCTGAACAAATAGAGTCTGGAAGAAATTTGTTCTGGATAATTATGAAATGTATTCATGAAAACTGTGTCAAAAAGGTGAAACCTCCAACCACCGAAGAACGAACGTGATGCTCTACATGCAATCTACAGTAAGACGGCTCTTTCAGGCTCATCTGAGTCCTCAACAGATACCCAATCACTTATTTCTAAGTTGACCTTAGCTCTTGCTGTCTTCCTGTGTCTCTCGGTCGTAGATTTGGTGTGACACAGGAAACCACCTCCTTCAGTCTCTCTTCAAAATGGGAGAAACAGGGGAACATATGATTGTAGCAAAGCCGGCAGGTGTGCGGTGACCTTTCGAAGTTAGGAAACGTCTATGAGGACATTTCTTTGCACACAAACCTGCTGGCAGATATATAGCCAAAGTAATAGTTTAAATACACGGATACCATGATAAATAAGGCATTGCACCTGGAGTTATGTTGGTAGCGCCACATTCAGGAGGACGCTAAGAGAGAGATCTACCATACTTAATGTTAGAGAACTGAAGTAAATTGGTGTGGTGTGCGGTTATGCTTCTGCAACAGGCTTTTTGCACATCTTTACCAGAGGATCCCATAAAACATGTTTATATTGGTGAAGGAAAATCAGATGTTAGACATTTTGCTTTTAATGTAATTATCTTCCTCCACCCCCCATCTCTATATTGTCCAGCTTTGCAACTTAATGTCCTTTCCGTAAAGAAACTCAAGATGTTTCCCCTCTAGGATTCTAGACTTAGGAGAAACCTGAAGACTACACCCAAAGCCAGAGTTTTCTTTTAATCTCCTTTAAAACCCAACCTTGATAGTAAAGGAACAAAAGCCGCCGCTGCTTGACAGGGGAACCAGCAACAGTTCAGACCGAGCAAGGTGCACCTTTTTGTGGCGCTTCGCCCGGAGGAAAATCAAGCTGCCTAAACTGGTCGCCGGGAGAATTGAAGATGGAAGGGGAGAAACGAGAGCAACAAAGATAAAGGAGCTACAGAAAGCCCATGAGTAGGCCGAGTTAAAAGAAGTGGTGTCCAGCTGTTAACTCCATTACACACACTGCTACAGAAGAACAGGACAGCGAGGAGTGGACTAAATTGGCGCACGCGTTCACCTACACTGGTGCGAGAATTGGACAGACCGGCCATTAAAGTGGCTGTTAAAGTGGCTTAAACCTCAGCGAAGAAAATCTCTCCCTTTCTCCCGTCTATTTACTGTTCTTTTTTACCGCGGCAACTTTAGAGGTTCTGGAAACACCTCACACATTTTACGGTCCAAAATGTTCCCTTTCTGTAGACCTTAGCTACTGTCTGTCTAGACATAATCATACATTAGGACTGGGTCACAGTCAATATTTTATTCATACATTGAGTAAAATGTAAAAAAAAAATTATATATATATATA
>NW_015112649.1:231444-231838 GCF_001443285.1 Poecilia latipinna | reverse complement strand
ACCGCAATGTGTGTGTGTGTGTGTGTGTGTGTGTGTGTGTGTGTGACTGTGTGAAAGGTGCCTGACTGACCACTCTAGACACCAAACCTCACACAAGCACACACAGTGTGAGCACATAAGACTAAAGCTGTATCACGACACTACACAGACCAGACATCCCTCAGACAGCATGTTGGCTTGACATTATACACAAACACACACCGCATGATGATATCACTGGGAAACATACACCACGTCTGCGCACACACTCACGCCTGCACATTTCCCAATGAGCAGCTGCTGCTCATTTGCACAGCAGATTATCTTTTTTATTTTTTTTTTTTTTGCGTTGTGTTTTTTTTTTTTTTTTTTTTTTTTTGGGGTAAAAAAAAAATTGGGGAAAAAAAAAAAAAAA
>NW_015112649.1:223931-228096 GCF_001443285.1 Poecilia latipinna | reverse complement strand
TTGTTTTTTTTTTTTTTTTTTTTTTTTCTGGGACAGAAATAAAATCTGGGAATAATAAAAAAAAAAGCGCATATCATAGTTGACAGCAGATCAAACTCTGTGGGGTTTTCAGTGACATGAAACATTCAAGGCAGAATTCTTACATTTAGCATTGAATTCTTTCAGGAAGTATTTTTTTTCTCCACTGTTGAGTTTTTCACCTCATTAAAATGTTGTTTTCGGGACATTTTCATGGATAAAAACTTCAAAATCAGATTTAGAAATCAAAGGAAATGTCCAGGAAAGTTCCACAAATTTGGCTGCTGTGGTTTGTGCATCACAGATATTCTCCCAAGTACAACATTAAAATAGGCAACATAAAAAATACTGATAGTTTAGTTTAGTCCTCGTTTTGATGGTTTCCCTGTTTTACGGACAAATGCAGGAGTTAAATATTTTGAATGGCCTTTACCTTTGCTACCTTAGTTTTTATTTGCACAGGAAGCAATATTTCTTAAGATAAACATACGGCATACTTTGTACCAAGTTTACATTAGTCAAACTCTATACATTTTTTTTTCTCAAATCAATAATATGAATGTGGCAAATTTCTGATCGGCCATACTTTTGAAAATGCTCTCTATTTAGAATGCTTTGGATGACATTTTTAATATGAAAATACTTGTTAAAGGGAGATTCTTTCATTTCTGCTAAGAAGTTGCGCTTAGAAAATAAAGACATTCTTTATGGCGCAGTAATGGCTTTAAAATATATTTTGAACATGTTTATTTGAAAAGAAAAGAGAATTTTCCTGCTGTGTAAAACTTTTCTAAATATTGTATATTTTGTCATTTTGCCACAATTGGGGTAAAATAAGAAAAAAATCCAACAACAAAAAAAATAAATAAATAAAAATCAGTAATATGTTGCTTCAGTGCAGCAGAATGTGCCAGGCAGACATTTTACAGCGAAACAGCCGTGTGCTCTCACTGCTTTGGGAAGTTATATTAACCTAATTTATCTTTGTTTCACACAAAATAAAAAAGTTAGTGTCCAATTATTTCAGTTTTAGAAATCATTAAAATAAGAGGAGTTTGTGTATCGTCAAGTTTTGTCACTCATTGATGTATGTTTGCCTGTTGTGACTTATTTCAGTGCTCATGTTGTATTTTTTGACATTGAAAGACAAACTCCCATCTCTCTGGAGATGAAATCGAAATGCTCTACGACTGCTCCCAGGTGTTCAGACGTTGCTTAGTTGACGTCAAATTAAATAAGGTTCAGCTTCAAGCCCCTAGCATGCTGACGTGAGTAAAGCGTCATGATAACATGCTGTGAAATTATGTTATGTTATTGTTGGGTCGTTGTTTCAATGTTTGAGTCACAGTTTCATCGTTTTTGTAGCAGTGATTCAAATGTGCCAGAGCTGGCTTTTATTGTCTTTTATTTTAAACAAACTTAGATATTTTTAAGTTTACGACCACCTATGGGTTGGTCTGACAAATAAAACCCTTCCTGTTTTTCTTTACAGTCATAATTTCTTGTAGAATAGTATACATTATCTTTTAATTTATATGTCCATCTTCTTTCTTTGTGAAAACATTTGATCAGTTCTTAGCTCTTAGTTGAAGGAACTGTGAGTTTCCTACCAGATGACTGGAACGCCTGTCTTGACTAAAAAGTCATATAGCTTGTGTTTGTGTTGGGAGCAGTGTGTGTGTGTGTGTGTGTGTGTGTGTGTGTGTGTGTGCGTGTGTGTGTGTGTCTTAGCTGTTCTTGTCAAACCTTTTTAACTCAGCAATTTCACAAACACACATTTTCACCATGCGACACAAACTCTCTCAGGACTTCCTACAGCAGGCAAGCAGGCGGGCCAATGTGCAGAGGGAGTTTGTCTTAAGGTCTACGTTTGTTTGTGTGTGTGTGTGTTGGATTGTGACTGTGAGACATGTGGTGGGACGGGCAGACAGGGCCGACACGTTATCCTCTTATCCCCACTGTTGTGGAATAGAGAGGCAAGCAGCTGGAGGGACTGCAAGCAGCCTGATAATGCCAGCACTATTTTCTAAACCGCCATCTTAATCTTGTTACTCAAATGGTTGTGAAGAGAGTCATGAATTTTAATTTTTCCCAAACCGACACACACACACACACACACACGTTTACATCGCTGTCTCACATGCATAAGTAGTATCCCCACTGTGTCTGTGTTCGCTGCTTTCCTTTTCTCTGCCTCCATGTTTTTTTCTCTCCCCATCAGCTGCCAGAGTACCCTCTTCCTCATCGTCCATTTCGCCAACATGTCTTCCTCGACCCTCTGCCTTCACCTTTCTCCCCTCTCCCTCCCTCCCTCCCTCGGCTCCCCTCTATCTTCCCATTTCCTACATCACGACCCACTTCTTGGTTTATTCAAGCCTGTCCTTCTATCCCTTCCTCTACCCATCTTTCCATCCACCCAATCCCTTATTCTCCGTTTCCTAATCCTGCTGAGAGAGACCCCAGACACCCAGTTTATCCATCCCACCCCTTGTCTCCACCTCTTTCCTCCTCCTCCAACCCCTCCTCCTCCTTCATCCTTTTCCACCTTGTTCACTTTTTTTTTCTTTTAGTCCACACAAGCAGGACAAAGAAGGGAGAAAAAAGAAGCAGCAGGGAAATGTAGAGGCAGAATGAGAGGAGGCTGGGGTGAAAGTGGCAATAAAATAAATGGCTTGCACCTTGGAAAGGAGTGGGGTGGGGAGAAGAGTAGGGAGGGAGGCTGGCGAGGTGGTGGTGAGGTGGCAGGTCGGGTAGAGAGCCGATTTAGCCAGCCACCCATGAAGCTGATTAGCTAGCCTGCGATCAGGAGGAACAGCTTTGCTTGTTAAACTTTTCACCTCTGCGAGCTCTCAGCCCTCACCGTGTAAGCCCACCCCCATCCCCTCCCTCTTTCTTCTTTATCCCTCCATCCCTCCTTCCACCACTTACTTCCTTGCTGCGTCTGCTTTGGCCAGCGTTGGCTCCGGTCCCCACAGCGGACCGGCAGCTGCCCCCGGTGCACCCAGGCAGCTGGTTCTACCCTCCTTCCTCGGTTCTTGTGCCGTCTTCCCGGAGGTCAGAGGTTCGACCGCCGGCCTGCAGCCCGGAGGGGAAGCAACACGAAGACGACATGCATAAAGGGGCGGCTGTTAGCGAAATAAATGGCGAAATAAAGGGACGAAGAAGATTGAGATAGTGGAAGACCCGAGCAGCGGGTTCGTATTTATCTAACGGGAGAGAAATTAGCGAAAAGGAGAGTGAGGTGAAGTGTTGTGGAGTGGAGGGAGGATTTCACACTTTCACATCACCGGGTGATGGTGTTGCAGGATGTGTGACAGGTGCTGAGGGAGAGAGAAGTGTCGAGGGAAAACCTGAAGCACAACCTCAGGTATTCATTTCAATCCCGAATGCTCCCCGTTTTCTCAAAGAAACGTCCAATTTATCAAAAGTTTAAAAGTTGACAGACGTCTTTTTCAATTAAGTCAAACAAACGATAATAAACCACATAAAAAAAATACTTGAAATAAAATCAAATATCTAAAATTATCCTAACACAGAGTACACTTAAAAAACCGTTTAGTTATGGTAACAACCTATATATATATGTGTCTTTGTGTGTAGCTCTACCATCTCTTCATTATAATTATATTATTCCTATTTATTGTAACATTTTTCCTATCTAGTTTTTTGTCCTAATATCTGGATGAAAGCACATATTTAAAAATATATCATAGAAAATTTCTATAACTCATTTCCCTCAGTCTCAGTTTCCCTCTTTAATACTGTCTCACAGTCTTGCTCTGATTAACCCAGGATTATGTTTAATCTTGTCTGTAAGTGAAATCTAATATAACCTATTACCTTACCGTATGTCTTCTAGGTAACATTAAACCACTTTAACTCAGTTTATTTTCATTGCTTCCAATTGTTTTTCCAACCAACTAGTGATCAGTAATCCTTAACGCTTTCTGAAGTAACTCTGATAACTTATTAATTCAGACATGAAGAAGCTTTTAAAGTCGGTGTTGGAAGCTGTTTTTCAATCTGTCCTGCAAAAATTACTTTCAGGTTCAGTTTTTTTTTTTTTTTTTTTTTTTTAATTGGTTTGGATTTTGGGCCTCTTTTTCCTTTTTTTTTCCTTTTTTTTTCCCTTTTTCTTTTTAGAAAA